>NC_092466.1:39315210-39540210 GCF_047495875.1 Pithys albifrons albifrons
TTCCCAGAGTAAGAAAGCTCCAGGCATGGATTATCTGATGCATATGATTCACTTTCAAAAGCCGTTAGAAATGAGTGCCCTAATGTATTCTCTCTGGCAGGAATCAAGTTTCCACTTGTTAGCAGAGCATGGCACTGTTAGTTGCATTTTGGAAGATGAGCTTCCCATAAAGAACAAGTCTGTTTCTCACCGAGAAATAAAGCTCCAGGCCTGGATTCTCTGATGCATGTGATTCATTTTCCAAAGCCATAACAAATGTGTATCGGCAAGAATCAGCTGTTTCACTTGTTAGCACAGATGGGACTCTTCGCTGCACTTTACGAGAGTTCATTCCCATAAGTAACAACTGTTTCTTTCACGGAGAAAGAAAGCTCCAGGCCTGGATTCTCTGATGCATATAATTCTCTTTCCAAATCCATAAAAAATATGTATCTTGCAGCCTTCTGTCTGGCACGAATCAACCGTGTCACACTTTAGCAGATCACGGGAGAGTTAGTTGCACTTTACGAGATGAGCTCCTCCAAGGAACCACTGTGATTTTCACGGAGAAAGAAAGATCCAGGCCTGGATTCTCAGATGCATATGATTCATTACCAAAGCCATAAGAAATGTGTGTCCTTATGCCTTCTGTCTTGCAAGAATCAGCTTTTTCTCTTGTTAGAAACGAAAAGTTGCACTTTGCTCCTTGAGCTTCCCCTAATGAACAACAGTGCTTTGCACCGTGAAAGCAAGCTCCAGCTCTGGAGTTTTAGATGTATATGATTTACTTTCCAAAACCATAAGAAATATGTGCCCTGATGTCTACTGTCTGTCAGAAATCAAGAGTTTCACGTGTTAGAAGAGCAAAGGTGCACTTTGCGATACGAGCTTCCCGTACGTAACAACTGTGTTTTCACCAAGAAAGAAAGCTCCAGACCTGCATTCTCGAATGCATATGATTCACTTATCAAAGCCATAAGAAATGTGTGTCCTTTTGCTTTCTGTCTTGCAAGAATCAGCTGTTTCTCTTGTTAGCAACGAAAAGTTGCACTTTGCGAGATGAGCTTCCCCTAAGGAACAAAGTTGTTTTTCACCGAGAAAGAAAGATCCAGGCCTCGATTCTCAGATGCATATTATTCACTTACCGAAGCCAAAAGAAATCTGTGTCCTGATGCCTTCTCTCTGACAGGAATCGACTGTTTCACTTGTTAGCAAAGCAAAGTTGCCTTTTGCTCGTTGAGCTGCCTCTAATGAACAACAGTGCTTTGCACAGTGAAAGCAAGCTCCAGCCCTGGAGTTTTAGATGTATATGAATTACTTTCCAAAACCATAAGAAATATGTGCCCTGATGTCTATTGTCTGTCAGAAATCAAGAGTTTCACGTGTTAGAAAAGCAAAGGTGCACTTTGTGATACGAGCTTCCAGTACGTAACAACTGTGTTTTCACCAAGAAAGAAAGCTCCAGACTTGCATTCTCGAATGCATATGATTCACTTTTCAAAGCCATAAGAAATCTGTGTCCTTTTGCTTTCTGTCTTGCAAGAATCAGCTGTTTCTCTTGATAGCAACGAAAAGTTGCACTTTGCGAGCTGAGCTTCCCCTAAGAAACAAAGTTGTTTTTCACCGAGAAAGAAAGATCCAGGCCTCGATTCTCAGATGCATATTATTCACTTACCAAAGCCATAAGAATTGTGTGTCCTGATGCCTTCTGTCTGACAGGAATTGACCGTTTCACTTGTTAGCAAAGCAAAGTTGCACTTTGCGAGATGAGCTTCCCCTAAGGAACAACGTTGTTTTTCTCCGAGAAAGAAAGATCCAGTCCTGGATTCTCAGATGCATCTTAGAGTCTTTCTAAAGCCATAAGAAATATGTGTCCTGATACATTCTTTCTGGCAGGAATCGACTGTTTCACTTGTTAGACGAAAAATGCTATTATTTGCGAGCTGAACTTCCCCTAAGGAACACCATTGCTTTGCATCCAGAAAGAGAGCTCCAGTCCTGGATTCTCTGATGCATGTGATTCACTAGCCAGAGCCATAAGAATACTGTGTCCTGATGCCTTCTCTCTGAGAGGAATCGACTGTTTCACTTGTTAGCAAAGCAAAGTTGCACTTTGCTCGTTGAGCTTCCCCTAAGGAACAACAGTGCTTTGCACCGTGAAAGCAAGCTCCAGCCCTGGAGTTCTAGATGTATATGATTTACTTTCCAAAACCACAAGAAATATGTGCCCTGATGTCGCCTGTCTGTCAGAAATCAAGAGTTTCACGTGTTGGAAGAGGAAAAGTGCACTCTGCGATAGGAGCTTCCAGTACGTAACAACTGTGTTTTCACCAAGAAAGAAAGCTCCAGACCTGCATTCTCGAATCCATATGATTCACTTATCAAAGCCATATGAAATGTGTGTCCTTATGCCTTCTGTCTTGAAAGAATCAGCTGTTTCTCTTGTTAGCAACGAAAAGTTGCACTTTCCGAGATGAGCTTCCCCTAAGGAACAAAGTTGTTTTTCACCGAGAAAGAAAGATCCAGTCCTGGATTCTCAGATGCATATTATTCACTTACCAAAGCCATAAGAAATGTGTGTCCTTATGCCTTCTGTCTTGAAAGAATCAGCTGTTTCTCTTGTTAGCAACGAAAAGTTGCACTTTGCGAGCTGAACTTCCCCTAAGGAACAAAGTTGTTTTTCACTGAGAAAGAAAGATCCAGGCCTCGATTCTCAGATGCATATTATTCACTTACCAAAGTCATAAGAAATGTGTGTCCTTATGCTTTCTGTCTTGCAAGAATCAGCTGTTTCTCTTGTTAGCAACGAAAAGTTGCACATTGCGAGATGAGCTTCCCCTAAGGAACAAGGTTGTTTTTAACCGAGAAAGAAAGATCCAGTCCTGGATTCTCAGATGCATATTATTCACTAGCCAAAGCCATAAGAAATGTGTGTCCTTATGCTTTCTGTCTTGCAAGAATCAGCTGTTTCTCTTGTTAGCAACGAAAGTTGCACTTTGCGAGATGAGCTTCCCCTAAGGAACAAAGTTGTTTTTCACCGAGAAAGAAAGATCCAGTCCTGGATTCTCAGATGCATATTATTCACTTACGGAAGCCATAGGAAATGTGTGTCCTGATGCCTTCTCTCTGACAGGAATCGACCGTTTCACTTGTTAGCAAAGCCTAGTTGCACTTTGCTCGTTGAGCTTCTCCTAAGGAACAACAGTGCTTTGCACCATGAAAGCAAGCTCCAGCCCTGGAGTTTTAGATGTATATGATTTACTTTCAAAAAACCATAAGAAATAAGTGCCCTGATGTCGCCTGTCTGTCAGAAATCAAGAGTTTCACGTGTTAGAAGAGCAAAGGTGCACTTTGCGATACGAGCTTCCAGTACGTAACAACTGTGTTTTCACCAAGAAAGAAAGCTCCAGACCTGCATTCTCGAATGCATATGATTCACTTATCAAAGCCATAAGAAATGTGTGTCCTTATGCCTTCTGTCTTGAAAGAATCAGCTGTTTCTCTTGTTAGCAAGGACAGTTGCACTTTGCGAGTTGAGCTTCCCCTAAGGAACAAAGCTGTTTTTCTCCGAGAAAGAAAGATCCAGGCCTCGATTCTCAGATGCATATTATTCACTTACCAAAGCCATAAGATATGGGTGTCCTTATGCTTTCTGTCTTGCAAGAATCAGCTGTTTCTCTTGTGAGCAACGAAAAGTTGCACTTTGCGAGATGAGCTTCCCCTAAGGAACAACGCTGTTTTTCACCGAGAAAGAAAGATCCAGTCCTGGATTCTCAGATGCATATGAGAATCTTTCTAAAGCCATAAGAAATATTGTCCTGATACATTCTTTCTGCCAGGAATCGACTGTTTCACTTGTTAGCCGAAAAATGCTATTCTTTGCGAGCTGAACTTCCCCTAAGGAACAACTGTGCTTTGCATCCAGAAAGAGGGCTCCAGTCCTGGATTCTCAGATGCATGTGATTCACTAGCCAGAGCCATAAGAATACTGTGTCCTTATGCCTTCTGTCTGACAGGAATCGACTGTTTCACTTGTTAGCAAAGCAAAGTTGTACTTTGCTCGTTGAGCTTCCCCTAAGGAACAACAGTGCTTTGCATCCAGAAAGAGAGCTCCAGTCCTGGATTCTCTGATGCATGTGATTCACTAGCCAGAGCCATAAGAATACTGTGTCCTGATGCCTTCTCTCTGAGAGGAATCGACTGTTTCACTTGTTAGCAAAGCAAAGTTGCACTTTGCTCGTTGAGCTTCCCCTAAGGAACAACAGTGCTTTGCACAGCGAAACCAAGCTCCAGCCTTGGAGTTTTAGATGTATATGATTTACTTTCCAAAACAATAAGAAATGTGTGCCCTGATGTCTCCTGTCTGTCAGAAATCAAGAGTTTCACGTTTTAGAAGAGCAAAGGTGCACTTTGCGAAAGGAGCTTCCCGTATGTAACAACTGTGTTTTCGCCAAGAAAGAAAACTCCAGACCTGCATCCTCGAATGCATATGATTCACTTATCAAACCCATAAGAAATGTGTGTCCTTATGCCTTCTGTCTTGAAAGAATCGGCTGTTTCTCTTGTTAGCAACGAAAAGTTGCACTTTGCGAGATGAGCCTCCCCTAAGGAACAACATTGTTTTTCTCCGAGAAAGAAAGATCCAGTCCTGGATTCTCAGATGCATATGAGAATCTTTCTAAAGCCATAAGAAATATGTGTCCTGATACATTCTTTCTGACGGGAATCGACTGTTTCACTTGATAGCAGAAAAATGCTACTCTTTGCGAGCTGAACTTCTCCTAAAGAACAACTGTGCTTTGCATGCAGAAAGAGAGCTCCAGTCCTGGATCCTCTGATGCATGTGATTCACTAGCCAGAGCCATAAGAATACTGTGTCTTGACGCCTTCTGTCTGACAGGAATCGACTGTTTCACTTGTTAGCAAAGCAAAGTTGTACTTTGCTCGTTGAGCTTCCCCTAAGGAACAACAGTGCTTTGCGCAGCGAAAGCAAGCTCCAGCCCTGGAGTTTTAGATGTATATGATTTACTTTCCAAAACCATAAGAAATATGTGCCCTGATGTCTCCTTTCTGTCAGAAATCAAGAGTTTCACGTGTTAGAAGAGCAAAGGTGCAGTTTGCGATAGGAGCTTCCCGTGCATACCAACTGTGTTTTCACAAAGAAAGAAAGCTCTAGACCTGCATTCTCGAATGCATATGATTGACTTATAAAAGCCATAAGAAATGTGTGTCCTTTTGCTTTATATCTTGAAAGAATCAGCTGTTTCTCTTGTTAGCAACGAAAAGTTGCACTTTGCGAGATAAGCTTCCCCTAAGGAACAAAGTTGTTTTTCACCGAGAAAGAAAGATCCAGTCCTCGATTCTCAGATGCATATTATTCACTTACCGAAGCCATAAGAAATGTGTGTCCTGATGCCTTCTGTCTGAGAGGAATCGACTGTTTCTCTTGTTAGCAAAACAAAATTGCACTTTGCTCATTGAGATTCCCTTAAGGAACACCAGTACTTTGCATCCAGAATAAGAGCTCCAGTCCTGGATTCTCTGATGCCTGTGATTCACTAGCCAGAGCCATAAGAATACTGTTTCCTGATGCCTTCTGTCTCACAGGAATCGACCGTTTCACTTGTTAGCAAAGCAAAGTAGCACTTTGCTCATTGAGCTGCCTCTAATGAAGAACAGTGCTTTGCACCGTGAAAGCAAGCTCCAGCCCTGGAGTTCTAGATGTATATGATTTACTTTCCAAAACCACAAGAAATATGTGCCCTGATGTCTACTGTCTGTCAGAAATCAAGAGTTTCACGTGTTGGAAGAGCAAAGGTGCACTTTGTGATACGAGCTTCCAGTACGTAACAACTGTGTTTTCACCGAGAAAGAAAGCTCCAGACCTGCATTCTCGAATGCATATGATTCACTTATCAAAGCCATAAGAAATGTGTGTCCTTTTCCTTTCTGTCTTGCAAGAATCAGCTGTTTCTCTTGATAGCAACGAAAAGTTGCACTTTGCGTGTTGAGCTTCCCCTAAGGAACAAGGTTGTTTTTCTCCGAGTAAGGAAGATCCAGGCCTGGACTCTCAGATGCATATTATTCACTTACCGAAGCCATAAGAAATGTGTGTCCTTATGCTTGCTGTCTTGCTAGAATCAGCTGTTTCTCTTGTTAGCAACGAAAAGTTTCACTTTGCGAGATGAGCTTCCCCTAAGGAACAAAGTTGTTTTTCACCGAGAAAGAAAGATCCAGTCCTGGATTCTCAGATGCATATTATTCACTTACGGAAGCCATAAGAATGCTGTGTCCTGATGCCTTCTCTCTGACAGGAATCGACCGTTTCACTTGTTAGCAAAGCCTAGTTGCACTTTGCTCGTTGAATTTCCCCTAAGGAACAACAGTGCTTTGCACCGTGAAAGCAAGCTCCAGCCCTGGAGTTTTAGATGTATATGACTTATGTTCAAAAAACCATAAGAAATATGTGCCCTGATGTCGCCTGTCTGTCAGAAATCAAGAGTTTCACGTGTTAGAAGAGCAAAGGTGCACTTTGCGATACGAGCTTCCAGTACGTAACAACTGTGTTTTCACCAAGAAAGAAAGCTCCAGACCTGCATTCTCGAATGCATATGATTCACTTATCAAAGCCATAAGAAATGTGTGTCCTTATGCCTTCTGTCTTGAAAGAATCAGATTTTTCTCTTGTTAGCAACGAAAACGTGCACTTTGCGTGTTGAGCCTCCCCTAAGGAACAACATTGTTTTTCACCGAGAAAGAAAGATCCAGTCCTGGATTCTCAGATGCATATGAGAATCTTTCTAAAGCCATAAGAAATATGTGTCCTGATACATTCTTTCTGCCAGGAATCGACTGTTTCACTTGTTAGCCGAAAAATGCTATTCTTTTCGAGCTGAACTTCCCCTAAGGATCAACTGTGCTTTGCATTTAGAAAGAGGGCTCCACTCCTGGATTCCCTGATGCATGTGATTCGCTAACCAGAGCCATAAGAATACTGTGTCCTGATGCCTTCTGTCTGACAGGAATCGACTGTTTCACTTGTTAGCAAAGCAAAGTTGCACTTTGCTCGTTGAGCTTCCCCTAAGGAACAACAGTGCTTTGCACAACGAAAGCAAGCTCCAGCCTTGGAGTTTTAGATGTATATGATTTACTTTCCAAAACCATAAGAAATATGTGCCCTGATGTCTCCTGTCTGTCAGAAATCAAGAGTTTCACGTGTTAGAAGAGCAAAGGTGCAGTTTGCAATAGGAACTTCCCGTATGTAACAACTGTGTTTTCGCCAAGAAAGAAAGCTCCAGACCTGCATCCTCGAATGCATATGATTCACTTATCAAAGCCATAAGAAATGTGTGTCCTTATGCCTTCTGTCTTGCAAGAATCAGCTGTTTCTCTTGTTAGCAACGAAAAGTTGCACTTTGCCAGATGAGCTTCCTCTAAGGAACAAAGTTGTTTTTCACCCAGAAAGAAGGATCCAGTCCTGGATTCTCAGATGCATATGAGAATCTTTCTAAAGCCATAAGAAATATGTGTCCTGATACATTCTTTCTGACGGGAATCGACTGTTTCACTTGATAGCAGAAAAATGCTACTCTTTGCGAGCTGAACTTCTCCTAAAGAACAACTGTGCTTTGCATGCAGAAAGAGAGCTCCAGTCCTGGATTCTCTGATGCATGTGATTCACTAGCCAGAGTATTCTTATATTTCGTGTCCTTATGCCTTCTGTCTGACAGGTATCGACTGTTTCACTTGTTAGCAAAGCAAAGTTGTACTTTGCTCGTTGAGCTTCCCCTAAGGAACAACAGTGCTTTGCACAGCGAAAGCAAGCTCCAGCCCTGGAGTTTTAGATGTATATGATTTACTTTCCAAAACCATAAGAAATATGTGCCCTGATGTCTCCTGTCTGTCAGAAATCAAGAGTTTCACGTGTTAGAAGAGCAAAGGTGCAGTTTGCGATAGGAGCTTCCCGTGCGTATCAACTGTGTTTTCACAAAGAAAGAAAGCTCTAGACCTGCATTCTCGAATGCATATGATTGACTTATAAAAGCCATAAGAAATGTGTGTCCTTTTGCTTTCTATCTTTGAAAGAATCAGCTGTTTCTCTTGTTAGCAACGAAAAGTTGCACTTTGCGAGATGTGCTTCCTTTAAGGAACAAAGTTGTTTTTCACCGAGAAAGAAAGATCCAGTCCTGCATTCTCAGTTGCATATTATTCACTTACCAAAGCCATAAGAAATGTGTGTCCTGATGCCTTCTGTCTGACAGGAATCGACCCTTTCACTTGTTAGCAACGAAAAGTTGCACTTTGCGTGTTGAGCTTCCCCTAAGGAACAATGTTGTTTTTCACCGAGAAAGAAAGATCCAGGCCTGGACTCTCAGATGCATATTATTCACTTACCAAAGCCATCAGAAATGTGTGTCCTTATGCTTGCTGTCTTGCTAGAATCAGCTGTTTCTCTTGTTAGAAACGAAAAGTTGCACTTTGCGAGATGAGCTTCCTTTAAGGAACAAAGTTGTTTTTCACCGAGAAAGAAAGATCCAGTCCTCGATTCTCAGATGCATATTATTCACTTAGCAAAGCCATAAGAAATGTGTGTCCTGATGCCTTCTCTCTGACAGGAATCGACTGTTTCTCTTGTAGCAAAGCAAAGTTGCACTTTGCTCATTGAGATTCCCTTAAGGAACACCAGTGCTTTGCATCCAGAAAGAGGGCTCCAGTCCTGGATTCTCTGATGCCTGTGATTCACTAGCCAGAGCCATAAGAATACTGTTTCCTGATGCCTTCTGTCTCACAGGAATCGACCGTTTCACTTGTTAGCAAAGCAAAGTTGCACTTTGCTCGTTGAGCTGCCTCTAATGAACAACAGTGCTTTGCACCATGAAAGCAAGCTCCAGCCCTGGAGTTTTAGATGTATATGAATTACTTTCCAAAACCATAAGAAATATGTGTCCTGATGTCTATAGTCTGTCAGAAATAAGAGTTTCACGTGTTAGAAAAGCAAAGGTGCACTTTGTGATACGAGCTTCCAGTACGTAACAACTGTGTTTTCACCGAGAAAGAAAGCTCCAGACCTGCATTCTCGAATGCATATGATTCACTTATCAAAGCCATAAGAAATGTGTGTCCTTTTGCTTTCTGTCTTGCAAGAATCAGCTGTTTCTCTTGATAGCAACGAAAAGTTGCACTTTGCGAGTCGAGCTTCCCCTAAGAAACAAAGTTGTTTTTCACCGAGAAAGAAAGATCCAGTCCTGGATTCTCAGATGCATATGATTCACTTAGCAAAGCCATAAGAATTGTGTGTCCTGATGCCTTCTGTCTGACAGGAATTGACCGTTTCACTTGTTAGCAAAGCAAAGTTGCACTTTGCGAGATGAGCTTCCCCTAAGGAACAACCTTGTTTTTCTCCGAGAAAGAAAGATCCAGTCCTGGATTCTCAGATGCATATGAGAATCTTTCTAAAGCCATAAGAAATATGTGTCCTGATACATTCTTTCTGGCAGGAATCGACTGTTTCACTTGTTAGACGAAAAATGCTATTCTTTGCAAGCTGAACTTCCCCTAAGGAACACCATTGCTTTGCATCCAGAAAGAGAGCTCCAGTCCTGGATTCTCTGATGCATGTGATTCACTAGCCAGAGCCATAAGAATACTGTGTCCTGATGCCTTCTGTCTGACAGGAATCGACCGTTTCACTTGTTAGCAAAGCAAAGTTGCACTTTGCTCGTTGAGCTTCCCCTAAGGAACAACAGTGCTTTGCACCGTGAAAGCAAGCTCCAGCCCTGGAGTTCTAGATGTATATGATTTACTTTCCAAAACCACAAGAAATATGTGCCCTGATGTCTACTGTCTGTCAGAAATCAAGAGTTTCACGTGTTGGAAGAGCAAAGGTGCACTTTGCGATAGGAGCTTCCAGTACGTAACAACTGTGTTTTCACCAAGAAAGAAAGCTCCAGACCTGCATTCTCGAATGCATATGATTCACTTATCAAAGCCATATGAAATGTGTGTCCTTATGCCTTCTGTCTTGCAAGAATCAGCTGTTTCTCTTGTTAGCAACGAAAAGTTGCACTTTGCGAGATGAGCTTCCCATAAGGAACAAAGTTGTTTTTCACCGAGAAAGAAAGATCCAGGCCTGGATTCTCAGATGCATATTATTCACTTACCAAAGCCATGAGAAATGTGTGTCCTTATGCTTTCTGTCTTGCAAGAATCAGCTGTTTCTCTTGTTAGCAACGAAAAGTTGCACTTTGCGAGATGAGCTTCCCCTAAGGAACAAGGTTGTTTTTCACCGAGAAAGAAAGATCCAGTCCTGGATTCTCAGATGCATATTATTCACTTAGCAAAGCCATAAGAATTGTGTGTCCTGATGCCTTCTGTCTGACAGGAATCGACCGTTTCACTTGTTAGCAAAGCAAAGTTGCACTTTGCGAGATGAGCTTCCCCTAAGGAACAAGGTTGTTTTTCACCGAGAAAGAAAGATCCAGGCCTCGATTCTCAGATGCATATTATTCACTTACCAAAGCCATAAGAAATGTGTGTCCTTATGCCTTCTGTCTTGAAAGAATCAGCTGTTTCTCTTGTTAGCAACGAAAAGTTGCACTTTGCGAGCTGAACTTCCCCTAAGGAACAAAGTTGTTTTTCACTGAGAAAGAAAGATCCAGGCCTCGATTCTCAGATGCATATTATTCACTTACCAAAGTCATAAGAAATGTGTGTCCTTATGCTTTCTGTCTTGCAAGAATCAGCTGTTTCTCTTGTTAGCAACGAAAAGTTGCACATTGCGAGATGAGCTTCCCCTAAGGAACAAGGTTGTTTTTAACCGAGAAAGAAAGATCCAGTCCTGGATTCTCAGATGCATATTATTCACTAGCCAAAGCCATAAGAAATGTGTGTCCTTATGCTTTCTGTCTTGCAAGAATCAGCTGTTTCTCTTGTTAGCAACGAAAGTTGCACTTTGCGAGATGAGCTTCCCCTAAGGAACAAAGTTGTTTTTCACCGAGAAAGAAAGATCCAGTCCTGGATTCTCAGATGCATATTATTCACTTACGGAAGCCATAGGAAATGTGTGTCCTGATGCCTTCTCTCTGACAGGAATCGACCGTTTCACTTGTTAGCAAAGCCTAGTTGCACTTTGCTCGTTGAGCTTCTCCTAAGGAACAACAGTGCTTTGCACCATGAAAGCAAGCTCCAGCCCTGGAGTTTTAGATGTATATGATTTACTTTCAAAAAACCATAAGAAATAAGTGCCCTGATGTCGCCTGTCTGTCAGAAATCAAGAGTTTCACGTGTTAGAAGAGCAAAGGTGCACTTTGCGATACGAGCTTCCAGTACGTAACAACTGTGTTTTCACCAAGAAAGAAAGCTCCAGACCTGCATTCTCGAATGCATATGATTCACTTATCAAAGCCATAAGAAATGTGTGTCCTTATGCCTTCTGTCTTGAAAGAATCAGCTGTTTCTCTTGTTAGCAAGGACAGTTGCACTTTGCGAGTTGAGCTTCCCCTAAGGAACAAAGCTGTTTTTCTCCGAGAAAGAAAGATCCAGGCCTCGATTCTCAGATGCATATTATTCACTTACCAAAGCCATAAGATATGGGTGTCCTTATGCTTTCTGTCTTGCAAGAATCAGCTGTTTCTCTTGTGAGCAACGAAAAGTTGCACTTTGCGAGATGAGCTTCCCCTAAGGAACAACGCTGTTTTTCACCGAGAAAGAAAGATCCAGTCCTGGATTCTCAGATGCATATGAGAATCTTTCTAAAGCCATAAGAAATATTGTCCTGATACATTCTTTCTGCCAGGAATCGACTGTTTCACTTGTTAGCCGAAAAATGCTATTCTTTGCGAGCTGAACTTCCCCTAAGGAACAACTGTGCTTTGCATCCAGAAAGAGGGCTCCAGTCCTGGATTCTCAGATGCATGTGATTCACTAGCCAGAGCCATAAGAATACTGTGTCCTTATGCCTTCTGTCTGACAGGAATCGACTGTTTCACTTGTTAGCAAAGCAAAGTTGTACTTTGCTCGTTGAGCTTCCCCTAAGGAACAACAGTGCTTTGCATCCAGAAAGAGAGCTCCAGTCCTGGATTCTCTGATGCATGTGATTCACTAGCCAGAGCCATAAGAATACTGTGTCCTGATGCCTTCTCTCTGAGAGGAATCGACTGTTTCACTTGTTAGCAAAGCAAAGTTGCACTTTGCTCGTTGAGCTTCCCCTAAGGAACAACAGTGCTTTGCACAGCGAAACCAAGCTCCAGCCTTGGAGTTTTAGATGTATATGATTTACTTTCCAAAACAATAAGAAATGTGTGCCCTGATGTCTCCTGTCTGTCAGAAATCAAGAGTTTCACGTTTTAGAAGAGCAAAGGTGCACTTTGCGAAAGGAGCTTCCCGTATGTAACAACTGTGTTTTCGCCAAGAAAGAAAACTCCAGACCTGCATCCTCGAATGCATATGATTCACTTATCAAACCCATAAGAAATGTGTGTCCTTATGCCTTCTGTCTTGAAAGAATCGGCTGTTTCTCTTGTTAGCAACGAAAAGTTGCACTTTGCGAGATGAGCCTCCCCTAAGGAACAACATTGTTTTTCTCCGAGAAAGAAAGATCCAGTCCTGGATTCTCAGATGCATATGAGAATCTTTCTAAAGCCATAAGAAATATGTGTCCTGATACATTCTTTCTGACGGGAATCGACTGTTTCACTTGATAGCAGAAAAATGCTACTCTTTGCGAGCTGAACTTCTCCTAAAGAACAACTGTGCTTTGCATGCAGAAAGAGAGCTCCAGTCCTGGATCCTCTGATGCATGTGATTCACTAGCCAGAGCCATAAGAATACTGTGTCTTGACGCCTTCTGTCTGACAGGAATCGACTGTTTCACTTGTTAGCAAAGCAAAGTTGTACTTTGCTCGTTGAGCTTCCCCTAAGGAACAACAGTGCTTTGCGCAGCGAAAGCAAGCTCCAGCCCTGGAGTTTTAGATGTATATGATTTACTTTCCAAAACCATAAGAAATATGTGCCCTGATGTCTCCTTTCTGTCAGAAATCAAGAGTTTCACGTGTTAGAAGAGCAAAGGTGCAGTTTGCGATAGGAGCTTCCCGTGCATACCAACTGTGTTTTCACAAAGAAAGAAAGCTCTAGACCTGCATTCTCGAATGCATATGATTGACTTATAAAAGCCATAAGAAATGTGTGTCCTTTTGCTTTATATCTTGAAAGAATCAGCTGTTTCTCTTGTTAGCAACGAAAAGTTGCACTTTGCGAGATAAGCTTCCCCTAAGGAACAAAGTTGTTTTTCACCGAGAAAGAAAGATCCAGTCCTCGATTCTCAGATGCATATTATTCACTTACCGAAGCCATAAGAAATGTGTGTCCTGATGCCTTCTGTCTGAGAGGAATCGACTGTTTCTCTTGTTAGCAAAACAAAATTGCACTTTGCTCATTGAGATTCCCTTAAGGAACACCAGTGCTTTGCATCCAGAATAAGAGCTCCAGTCCTGGATTCTCTGATGCCTGTGATTCACTAGCCAGAGCCATAAGAATACTGTTTCCTGATGCCTTCTGTCTCACAGGAATCGACCGTTTCACTTGTTAGCAAAGCAAAGTAGCACTTTGCTCATTGAGCTGCCTCTAATGAAGAACAGTGCTTTGCACCGTGAAAGCAAGCTCCAGCCCTGGAGTTCTAGATGTATATGATTTACTTTCCAAAACCACAAGAAATATGTGCCCTGATGTCTACTGTCTGTCAGAAATCAAGAGTTTCACGTGTTGGAAGAGCAAAGGTGCACTTTGTGATACGAGCTTCCAGTACGTAACAACTGTGTTTTCACCGAGAAAGAAAGCTCCAGACCTGCATTCTCGAATGCATATGATTCACTTATCAAAGCCATAAGAAATGTGTGTCCTTTTCCTTTCTGTCTTGCAAGAATCAGCTGTTTCTCTTGATAGCAACGAAAAGTTGCACTTTGCGTGTTGAGCTTCCCCTAAGGAACAAGGTTGTTTTTCTCCGAGTAAGGAAGATCCAGGCCTGGACTCTCAGATGCATATTATTCACTTACCGAAGCCATAAGAAATGTGTGTCCTTATGCTTGCTGTCTTGCTAGAATCAGCTGTTTCTCTTGTTAGCAACGAAAAGTTTCACTTTGCGAGATGAGCTTCCCCTAAGGAACAAAGTTGTTTTTCACCGAGAAAGAAAGATCCAGTCCTGGATTCTCAGATGCATATTATTCACTTACGGAAGCCATAAGAATGCTGTGTCCTGATGCCTTCTCTCTGACAGGAATCGACCGTTTCACTTGTTAGCAAAGCCTAGTTGCACTTTGCTCGTTGAATTTCCCCTAAGGAACAACAGTGCTTTGCACCGTGAAAGCAAGCTCCAGCCCTGGAGTTTTAGATGTATATGACTTATGTTCAAAAAACCATAAGAAATATGTGCCCTGATGTCGCCTGTCTGTCAGAAATCAAGAGTTTCACGTGTTAGAAGAGCAAAGGTGCACTTTGCGGTACGAGCTTCCAGTACGTAACAACTGTGTTTTCACCAAGAAAGAAAGCTCCAGACCTGCATTCTCGAATGCATATGATTCACTTATCAAAGCCATAAGAAATGTGTGTCCTTATGCCTTCTGTCTTGAAAGAATCAGATTTTTCTCTTGTTAGCAACGAAAACGTGCACTTTGCGTGTTGAGCCTCCCCTAAGGAACAACATTGTTTTTCACCGAGAAAGAAAGATCCAGTCCTGGATTCTCAGATGCATATGAGAATCTTTCTAAAGCCATAAGAAATATGTGTCCTGATACATTCTTTCTGCCAGGAATCGACTGTTTCACTTGTTAGCCGAAAAATGCTATTCTTTTCGAGCTGAACTTCCCCTAAGGATCAACTGTGCTTTGCATTTAGAAAGAGGGCTCCACTCCTGGATTCCCTGATGCATGTGATTCGCTAACCAGAGCCATAAGAATACTGTGTCCTGATGCCTTCTGTCTGACAGGAATCGACTGTTTCACTTGTTAGCAAAGCAAAGTTGCACTTTGCTCGTTGAGCTTCCCCTAAGGAACAACAGTGCTTTGCACAACGAAAGCAAGCTCCAGCCCTGGAGTTTTAGATGTATATGATTTACTTTCCAAAACCATAAGAAATATGTGCCCTGATGTCTCCTGTCTGTCAGAAATCAAGAGTTTCACGTGTTAGAAGAGCAAAGGTGCAGTTTGCAATAGGAACTTCCCGTATGTAACAACTGTGTTTTCGCCAAGAAAGAAAGCTCCAGACCTGCATCCTCGAATGCATATGATTCACTTATCAAAGCCATAAGAAATGTGAGCCCTTTTGATTTCTGTCTTGAAAGAATCGGCTGTTTCTCTTGTTTGCAACGAAAAGTTGCACTTTGCGAGTCGAGCTTCCCCTAAGGAACAAGGTTGTTTTTCACCGAGAAAGAAGGATCCAGTCCTGGATTCTCAGATGCATATGATTCACTTAGCAAAGCCATAAGAAATGTGTGTCCTTATGCCTTCTGTCTTGCAAGAATCAGCTGTTTCTCTTGTTAGCAACGAAAAGTTGCACTTTGCCAGATGAGCTTCCTCTAAGGAACAAAGTTGTTTTTCACCCAGAAAGAAGGATCCAGTCCTGGATTCTCAGATGCATATGAGAATCTTTCTAAAGCCATAAGAAATATGTGTCCTGATACATTCTTTCTGACGGGAATCGACTGTTTCACTTGATAGCAGAAAAATGCTACTCTTTGCGAGCTGAACTTCTCCTAAAGAACAACTGTGCTTTGCATGCAGAAAGAGAGCTCCAGTCCTGGATTCTCTGATGCATGTGATTCACTAGCCAGAGTATTCTTATATTTCGTGTCCTTATGCCTTCTGTCTGACAGGTATCGACTGTTTCACTTGTTAGCAAAGCAAAGTTGTACTTTGCTCGTTGAGCTTCCCCTAAGGAACAACAGTGCTTTGCACAGCGAAAGCAAGCTCCAGCCCTGGAGTTTTAGATGTATATGATTTACTTTCCAAAACCATAAGAAATATGTGCCCTGATGTCTCCTGTCTGTCAGAAATCAAGAGTTTCACGTGTTAGAAGAGCAAAGGTGCAGTTTGCGATAGGAGCTTCCCGTGCGTATCAACTGTGTTTTCACAAAGAAAGAAAGCTCTAGACCTGCATTCTCGAATGCATATGATTGACTTATAAAAGCCATAAGAAATGTGTGTCCTTTTGCTTTCTATCTTTGAAAGAATCAGCTGTTTCTCTTGTTAGCAACGAAAAGTTGCACTTTGCGAGATGTGCTTCCTTTAAGGAACAAAGTTGTTTTTCACCGAGAAAGAAAGATCCAGTCCTGCATTCTCAGTTGCATATTATTCACTTACCAAAGCCATAAGAAATGTGTGTCCTGATGCCTTCTGTCTGACAGGAATCGACCCTTTCACTTGTTAGCAACGAAAAGTTGCACTTTGCGAGATGAGCTTCCCCTAAGGAACAAGGTTGTTTTTCACCGAGAAAGAAAGATCCAGGCCTGGACTCTCAGATGCATATTATTCACTTACCAAAGCCATCAGAAATGTGTGTCCTTATGCTTGCTGTCTTGCTAGAATCAGCTGTTTCTCTTGTTAGAAACGAAAAGTTGCACTTTGCGAGATGAGCTTCCTTTAAGGAACAAAGTTGTTTTTCACCGAGAAAGAAAGATCCAGTCCTCGATTCTCAGATGCATATTATTCACTTAGCAAAGCCATAAGAAATGTGTGTCCTGATGCCTTCTCTCTGACAGGAATCGACTGTTTCTCTTGTAGCAAAGCAAAGTTGCACTTTGCTCATTGAGATTCCCTTAAGGAACACCAGTGCTTTGCATCCAGAAAGAGGGCTCCAGTCCTGGATTCTCTGATGCCTGTGATTCACTAGCCAGAGCCATAAGAATACTGTTTCCTGATGCCTTCTGTCTCACAGGAATCGACCGTTTCACTTGTTAGCAAAGCAAAGTTGCACTTTGCTCGTTGAGCTGCCTCTAATGAACAACAGTGCTTTGCACCATGAAAGCAAGCTCCAGCCCTGGAGTTTTAGATGTATATGAATTACTTTCCAAAACCATAAGAAATATGTGTCCTGATGTCTATAGTCTGTCAGAAATAAGAGTTTCACGTGTTAGAAAAGCAAAGGTGCACTTTGTGATACGAGCTTCCAGTACGTAACAACTGTGTTTTCACCGAGAAAGAAAGCTCCAGACCTGCATTCTCGAATGCATATGATTCACTTATCAAAGCCATAAGAAATGTGTGTCCTTTTGCTTTCTGTCTTGCAAGAATCAGCTGTTTCTCTTGATAGCAACGAAAAGTTGCACTTTGCGAGTCGAGCTTCCCCTAAGAAACAAAGTTGTTTTTCACCGAGAAAGAAAGATCCAGTCCTGGATTCTCAGATGCATATGATTCACTTAGCAAAGCCATAAGAATTGTGTGTCCTGATGCCTTCTGTCTGACAGGAATTGACCGTTTCACTTGTTAGCAAAGCAAAGTTGCACTTTGCGAGATGAGCTTCCCCTAAGGAACAACCTTGTTTTTCTCCGAGAAAGAAAGATCCAGTCCTGGATTCTCAGATGCATATGAGAATCTTTCTAAAGCCATAAGAAATATGTGTCCTGATACATTCTTTCTGGCAGGAATCGACTGTTTCACTTGTTAGACGAAAAATGCTATTCTTTGCAAGCTGAACTTCCCCTAAGGAACACCATTGCTTTGCATCCAGAAAGAGAGCTCCAGTCCTGGATTCTCTGATGCATGTGATTCACTAGCCAGAGCCATAAGAATACTGTGTCCTGATGCCTTCTGTCTGACAGGAATCGACCGTTTCACTTGTTAGCAAAGCAAAGTTGCACTTTGCTCGTTGAGCTTCCCCTAAGGAACAACAGTGCTTTGCACCGTGAAAGCAAGCTCCAGCCCTGGAGTTCTAGATGTATATGATTTACTTTCCAAAACCACAAGAAATATGTGCCCTGATGTCTACTGTCTGTCAGAAATCAAGAGTTTCACGTGTTGGAAGAGCAAAGGTGCACTTTGCGATAGGAGCTTCCAGTACGTAACAACTGTGTTTTCACCAAGAAAGAAAGCTCCAGACCTGCATTCTCGAATGCATATGATTCACTTATCAAAGCCATATGAAATGTGTGTCCTTATGCCTTCTGTCTTGCAAGAATCAGCTGTTTCTCTTGTTAGCAACGAAAAGTTGCACTTTGCGAGATGAGCTTCCCATAAGGAACAAAGTTGTTTTTCACCGAGAAAGAAAGATCCAGGCCTGGATTCTCAGATGCATATTATTCACTTACCAAAGCCATGAGAAATGTGTGTCCTTATGCTTTCTGTCTTGCAAGAATCAGCTGTTTCTCTTGTTAGCAACGAAAAGTTGCACTTTGCGAGATGAGCTTCCCCTAAGGAACAAGGTTGTTTTTCACCGAGAAAGAAAGATCCAGTCCTGGATTCTCAGATGCATATTATTCACTTAGCAAAGCCATAAGAATTGTGTGTCCTGATGCCTTCTGTCTGACAAGAATCGACCGTTTCACTTGTTAGCAAAGCAAAGTTGCACTTTGCGAGATGAGCTTCCCCTAAGGAACAAGGTTGTTTTTCACCGAGAAAGAAAGATCCAGGCCTCGATTCTCAGATGCATATTATTCACTTACCAAAGCCATAAGAAATGTGTGTCCTTATGCTTGCTGTCTTGCAAGAATCAGCTGTTTCTCTTGTTAGCAACGAAAAGTTGCACTTTGCGAGATGAGCTTCCCCTAAGGAACAACATTGTTTTTCTCCGAGAAAGAAAGATCCAGTCCTGGATTCTCAGATGCATATTAATCACTTACCGAAGCCATAAGAAATGTGTGTCCTGATACCTTCTGTCTGACAGGAATCGACTGTTTCTCTTGTTAGCAAAACAAAGTTGCACTTTGCTCATTGAGATTCCCTTAAGGAACACCAGTGCTTTGCATCCAGAAAGAGAGCTCCAGTCCTGGATTCTCTGATGCATGTGATTCACTAGCCAGAGCCATAAGAATACTGTGTCCTGATGCCTTCTGTCTGACAGGAATCGACCGTTTCACTTGTTAGCAAAGCAAAGTTGCACTTTGCTCGTTGAGCTTCTCCTAAGGAACATCAGTGCTTTGCACCGTGAAGGCAAGCTCCAGCCTTGGAGTTCTAGATGTATATGATTTACTTTCCAAAACCTTAAGAAATATGTGCCCTGATGTCTCCTGTCTGTCAGAAATCAAGAGTTTCACATGTTAGAAGAGCAAAGGTGCACTTTGCGATACGAGCTTCCAGTACGTAACAACTGTGTTTTCACAAAGAAAGAAAGCTCCAGACCTGCATTCTCGAATGCATATGATTCACTTATAAAAGCCATAAGAAATGTGTGTCCTTTTGCTTTCTGTCTTGCAAGAATCAGCTGCTTCTCTTGTTAGCAACGAAAAGTTGCACTTTGCGAGATGAGCCTCCCCTAAGGAACAAAGTTGTTTTTCACCCAGAAAGAAAAATCCAGTCCTGGATTCTCAGATGGATATGGGAATCTTTCTAAAGCCATAAGAAATATGTGTCCTGATACATTCTTTCTGACGGGAATCGACTGTTTCACTTGATAGCAGAAAAATGCTACTCTTTGCGAGCTGAACTTCTCCTAAAGAATAACTGTGCTTTGCATGCAGAAAGAGAGCTCCAGTCCTGGATTCTCAGATGCATGTGATTCACTAGCCAGAGCCATAAGAATACTGTGTCCTGATGCCTTCTGTCTGACAGGAATCGACTGTTTCACTTGTTAGCAAAGCAAAGTTGCACTTTGCTCGTTGAGCTTCCCCTAAGGAACAACAGTGCTTTGCACAGAGAAAGCAAGCTCCAGCCCTGGAGTTTTAGATGTATATGATTTACTTTCCAAAACCTTAAGAAATATGTGCCCTGATGTCTCCTGTCTGTCAGAAATCAAGAGTTTCACGTGTTAGAAGAGCAAAGGTGCACTTTGCGATAGGAGCTTCCCGTATGTAACAACTGTGTTTTCACCAAGAAAGAAAGCTCCAGACCTGCATCCTCGAATGCATATGATTCACTTATCAAAGCCATAAGAAATGTGTGTCCTTTTGCTTTCTGTCTTGAAAGAATCAGCTGTTTCTCTTGTTAGCAACGAAAAGTTGCACTTTGCGAGATGAGCTTCCCCTAAGGAACAAAGTTGTTTTTCACCGAGAAAGAAAGATCCAGTCCTGGATTCTCAGATGCATATTATTCACTTAGCAAAGCCATAAGAATTGTGTGTCCTGATGCCTTCTGTCTGACAGGAATTGACCGTTTCACTTGTTAGCAAAGCAAAGTTGCACTTTGCGAGATGAGCTTCCCCTAAGGAACAACCTTGTTTTTCTCTGAGAAAGAAAGATCCAGTCCTGGATTCTCAGATGCATATGAGAATCTTTCTAAAGCCATAAGAAATATGTGTCCTGATACATTCTTTCTGGCAGGAATCGACTGTTTCACTTGTTAGACGAAAAATGCTATTCTTTGCGAGCTGAACTTCCCCTAAGGAACACCATTGCTTTGCATCCAGAAAGAGAGCTCCAGTCCTGGATTCTCTGATGCATGTGATTCACTAGCCAGAGCCATAAGAATACTGTGTCCTGATGCCTTCTGTCTGACAGGAATCGACCGTTTCACTTGTTAGCAAAGCAAAGTTGCACTTTGCTCGTTGAGCTTCCCCTAAGGAACAACAGTGCTTTGCACCGTGAAAGCAAGCTCCAGCCCTGGAGTTCTAGATGTATATGATTTACTTTCCAAAACCACAAGAAATATGTGCCCTGATGTCTACTGTCTGTCAGAAATCAAGAGTTTCACGTGTTGGAAGAGCAAAGGTGCACTTTGCGATAGGAGCTTCCAGTACGTAACAACTGTGTTTTCACCAAGAAAGAAAGCTCCAGACCTGCATCCTCGAATGCATATGATTCACTTACCAAAGCCATGAGAAATGTGTGTCCTTATGCTTTCTGTCTTGCAAGAATCAGCTGTTTCTCTTGTTAGCAACGAAAAGTTGCACTTTGCGAGATGAGCTTCCCCTAAGGAACAAGGTTGTTTTTCACCGAGAAAGAAAGATCCAGTCCTGGATTCTCAGATGCATATTATTCACTTAGCAAAGCCATAAGAATTGTGTGTCCTGATGCCTTCTGTCTGACAGGAATCGACCGTTTCACTTGTTAGGAAAGCAAAGTTGCACTTTGCGAGATGAGCTTCCCCTAAGGAACAAGGTTGTTTTTCACCGAGAAAGAAAGATCCAGGCCTCGATTCTCAGATGCATATTATTCACTTACCAAAGCCATAAGAAATGTGTGTCCTTATGCTTGCTGTCTTGCAAGAATCAGCTGTTTCTCTTGTTAGCAACGAAAAGTTGCACTTTGCGAGATGAGCTTCCCCTAAGGAACAACATTGTTTTTCTCCGAGAAAGAAAGATCCAGTCCTGGATTCTCAGATGCATATTAATCACTTACCGAAGCCATAAGAAATGTGTGTCCTGATACCTTCTGTCTGACAGGAATCGACTGTTTCTCTTGTTAGCAAAACAAAGTTGCACTTTGCTCATTGAGATTCCCTTAAGGAACACCAGTGCTTTGCATCCAGAAAGAGAGCTCCAGTCCTGGATTCTCTGATGCATGTGATTCACTAGCCAGAGCCATAAGAATACTGTGTCCTGATGCCTTCTGTCTGACAGGAATCGACCGTTTCACTTGTTAGCAAAGCAAAGTTGCACTTTGCTCGTTGAGCTTCTCCTAAGGAACATCAGTGCTTTGCACCGTGAAGGCAAGCTCCAGCCTTGGAGTTCTAGATGTATATGATTTACTTTCCAAAACCTTAAGAAATATGTGCCCCGATGTCTCCTGTCTGTCAGAAATCAAGAGTTTCACATGTTAGAAGAGCAAAGGTGCACTTTGCGATACGAGCTTCCAGTACGTAACAACTGTGTTTTCACAAAGAAAGAAAGCTCCAGACCTGCATTCTCGAATGCATATGATTCACTTATAAAAGCCATAAGAAATGTGTGTCCTTTTGCTTTCTGTCTTGCAAGAATCAGCTGCTTCTCTTGTTAGCAACGAAAAGTTGCACTTTGCGAGATGAGCCTCCCCTAAGGAACAAAGTTGTTTTTCACCCAGAAAGAAAAATCCAGTCCTGGATTCTCAGATGGATATGGGAATCTTTCTAAAGCCATAAGAAATATGTGTCCTGATACATTCTTTCTGACGGGAATCGACTGTTTCACTTGATAGCAGAAAAATGCTACTCTTTGCGAGCTGAACTTCTCCTAAAGAACAACTGTGCTTTGCATGCAGAAAGAGAGCTCCAGTCCTGGATTCTCAGATGCATGTGATTCACTAGCCAGAGCCATAAGAATACTGTGTCCTGATGCCTTCTGTCTGACAGGAATCGACTGTTTCACTTGTTAGCAAAGCAAAGTTGCACTTTGCTCGTTGAGCTTCCCCTAAGGAACAACAGTGCTTTGCACAGAGAAAGCAAGCTCCAGCCCTGGAGTTTTAGATGTATATGATTTACTTTCCAAAACCATAAGAAATATGTGCCCTGATGTCTCCTGTCTGTCAGAAATCAAGAGTTTCACGTGTTAGAAGAGCAAAGGTGCACTTTGCGATAGGAGCTTCCCGTATGTAACAACTGTGTTTTCACCAAGAAAGAAAGCTCCAGACCTGCATCCTCGAATGCATATGATTCACTTATCAAAGCCATAAGAAATGTGTGTCCTTTTGCTTTCTGTCTTGAAAGAATCAGCTGTTTCTCTTGTTAGCAACGAAAAGTTGCACTTTGCGAGTTGAGCTTCCCCTAAGGAACAAAGTTGTTTTTCACGAGAAAGAAAGATCCAGGCCTCGATTCTCAGATGCATATTATTCACTTCCCAAAGCCATAAGAAATGTGTGTCCTTATGCTTGCTGTCTTGCAAGAATCAGCTGTTTCTCTTGTTAGCAACGAAAAGTTGCACTTTGCGAGATGAGCTTCCCCTAAGGAACAAAGTTGTTTTTCACCGAGAAAGAAAGATCCAGTCCTGGATTCTCAGATGCATATTATTCACTTACCAAAGCCATAAGAAATGTGTGTCCTGATGCCTTCTGTCTGACAGGAATCGACCCTTTCACTTGTTAGCAAAGCAATGTTGCACTTTGCTCGTTGAGCTTCCCCTAAGGAACAGCAGTGCTTTGCACAGCGAAAGCAAGCTCCAGCCCTGGAGTTTTAGATGTATATGATTTACTTTCCAAAACCATAAGAATTATGTGCCCTGATGTCTCCTGTCTGTCAGAAATCAAGAGTTTCACGTGTTAGAAGAGCAAAGGTGCACTTTGCGATAGGAGCTTCCCGTACGTAACAACTGTGTTTTCACCAAGAAAGAAAGCTCCAGACCTGCATCCTCGAATGCATATGATTCACTTATCAAAGCCATAAGAAATGTGTGTCCTTATGCCTTCTGTCTGGCAGGAATCAACTCTGACAGTTTTTAACAGAGCATGTGACTATTAGCTGCACTTTGCGAGATGAGCTTCCTAAAAGGAGCACCTGTGCTTTTCCCAGAGTAAGAATGCCCAGGCCTCGATTCTCAGATGCATAGGATTCACTTTCCAAAACCATAAGAAATGTGTTTCTTTATATGTTCTGTCTTGCAGGAACCACATGTTTCACTTGTTAAAGGACCATGGGAGTTCTATTTGCACTTTGCGAAATGAACTTGCTTTAAGGGGCACTTGTGCTTTTCCCAAATAAGAAAGTTCCAGGCATGGATTATGTGATGCATATAATTCTCTTTCCAAATCCATTAAAAATATGTATCTTGCAGCCTTCTGTCTGGCACGAATCAACCTTGGTACACTTTAGCAGATCATGGGAGAGTTAGTTGCACTTTGCGAGATGAGCTCCTCTAAAGAACCACTGTGCTTTTCACGGAGAAAGAAAGATTCAGGCCTGGATTCTCAGATGCATATGATTCACTTATCAAAGTCATAAGACATGTGTGTCCTTATGCCTTCTGTCTTGCAAGAATCAGCCGTTTCTCTTGTTAGCAACGAAAAGTTGCTCTGAAAATTGCACATTGAAAAGTTTGCGAGATGAGCTTCCCCTAAGGAAAAAGTTGTTTTTCACCGAGATAGAAAGATCCAGTCCTGGATTCTCAGATGCATATGAGAATCTCTCTAAAGCCATAAGAAATATGTGTCCTGATGCCTTCTGTGTGACAGGAATCGACTGTTTCACTTGTTAGCAAAGCAAAGTTGCATTTTGATCGTTGAGCTTTCCCTAAGGAACAACAGTGCTTTTCACCGTGAAAGCAAGCTCCAGCCCTGGAGTTTTAGATGCATGTGATTTACTTTTGAAAACCATAAGAAATATGTGCCCTGAAATATGTTTCCGTGGGCACAAACATCAATGGCACGTACCAATTTCTTGTCCGGGAATGTGCTGTTTTTCAGCCCTAAATTCCAGACTGATGAAGACCCCTCACAGGGAAGAGGCTCCCAGGACAGAAAGCGATTGTTCTTTTTCTAGGGGTAATGGGGCACCATCATTGGCACCTGAGAGCCCAAGGCTGCCTCCTATTCCCTGGGCGCAAATCTCAACGGTGTGTACCTTGTGCGGGTTTGGGGCAGTGCCAATTTTGAACCCCGAATTCGAGACAAACGAAGATTCCTCCCAGGGAAAAGGTGTCAGGACAGAAAGCCATTGTGCCTTTTCTAGGGTCAATGGGGCCCCATCTTTGGCACCTGAGAGCCCAAGGCTGCCACCTTTTCCCTGGGCGCAAATGTCGACGGCGCGTGCCACTTGCAAGTCCGGGAATGTGCCGTTTCTCATCCCAGAATTCCAGGCCAGCGAAGATTTCTCCCTGGGAAAAGGTGCCAGGACAGAAAGCGATTGTGCCTTTTCTAGGGTTAATGGGGCCCCAAAATTGGCAGCTGAGAGCCCAGGGCTGCCACCGTTTCCCTGGGCGCAAAGCTCGACAGTGCGTGCCACATGCGAGTAAGGGAATGTGCCGTTTTCTGCCCAGAATTCCAGACGGAAGTCAATTCCTCCCTGGGAAAAGGTGTCAGGACAGAAAGCCATTGTGCCTTTTCTAGGGATAATGGGGCCCCATCTTTGGCACCTGAGAGCTCAAGTCTGCCACATTTTGCCTGGGCGCAAAGCTCGACGGTGCGTTCCACTTGTGGGTCCGTGGAAGTGCCGTTTTTCAGCCCAGAATTCCAGACGGACGAAAACTCCTCCCAGGGAAAAGGTGCCAGGACAGAAAGCGATTGTGCCTTTTCTAGGGTTAATGGGGCCCCAAAATTGACACCTGAGAGCCCAAGGCTGCCACCTTTTGCCTGGGCGCAAAGCTCGACGGAGCGTTCCACATGCAGGTCCGGGAAAGTTCCATTTTTCAGCCCAGAATTCCAGACCTATGAAGATTCCTCAGAGGCAAAAGGTGCCAGGAGACAAAGCCATTGTGTATTTTGTAATGGTAATGGCGCCCCATCATTGGCACCTGTATACCCAAGGCTGTCACCTTTTCCCTGGGTGCAAAGCTCGACAGTGCGTACCCTGTGCGGGTCCAGGAAAGTGCCATTTTTCAGCCCTGAATTCCAGACGGAAGTCAATTCCTCTCTGGGAAAAGGTGTCAGGACAGAAAGCAAGTGTTATTTTTGTAGTGTTAACGGGGCCCCATCATTGGCACCTGACAGCCCAAGGCTGCCACCTTTTCCCTGGGCGCAAATGTCGACGGCGCGTGCCACTTGCGGGTCCGGGGAAGTGCCATTTTTCAGCCCAGAATTCCAGACGGACGAAGATACATCCCAGGGAAAAGGTGCCAGGTCAGAAATCGAATTGTCCTTTTCTAGGGTCAATGGTGCCCCATCATTGGCACCTGAATACCCAAGGCTGCCACCTTTTCCGTGGGCGCAAACATCAACGGCGCGTACCACTTTCTTGTCCGGGAAAGTGCCGTTTTTCAGCCCTCAATTCCAGACGGATGAAGACTCCTCACAGGGAAGAGGCTCCCAGGACAGAAAGCGATTGTTCCATTTCTAGGGTTAATCGGGCTCCATCATTGGCACCTGAGAGCCCAAGGTTGCCTCCTATACCCTGGGTGCAAAGCTCGACCATGCGTGCTACGTGAGGGTCCGGGAAATTGCCGTTTCTCATTCCAGAATTCCAGACCGATGAAGATTCCTCCCTGGGAAAAGGTGCCAGGACAGGAATCGATTTCTCCTTTTCTAGGAGTAATGGGGACCCATCATTGGCACCTGAGAGCTGAAGGCTGCAACCTTTTCCCTGAGCGCAAAGCTCGACGGTGCGTGCCACTTGCGGGTCCAGGAATGTGCTGTTTCTCATCCCAGAATTCGGGGCCGATGAAGATTTCTCCCAGGGAAAAGGTGCCAGGACAGAAAGCGATTGTTTCTTTTCTAGGGTTAATGGGGTCCCAAAATTGACACCTGAGAGCCCAAGGCTGCCACCTTTTGCCTGGGCGCAAAGCCCGGCGGTGCATGCCACATGCGGTTTTTTCAGCCCAGAATTCCAGACTAACGATGATTCCTCCCAGGGAAAAGGCTCCCAGGACAGAAATCGATTGTTCCCTTTCTAGGGTTAATGCAGCCCCATCATTGACACCGGAGAGCCCAAGGCTGTCACCCTTTCTCCGGGCGCACACCCCAAAGGTCCATGTTACATGCGGGTTTTTCATCCCAGAATTCTAGATGGATGAAAATTCCTCCCAGGGAAAAGGTGTCAGGACAGAAAGCGATTGTTCCTATTCTAGGGTTAATGGGGCTCCATCATTGACACCTGAGAGCCCAAAGCTGCCACCTTTTCCCTGGCCTCAAAGCTCGACATTGCAGGCGAGGTGGGGGTCTGGGAAAATGCCGATTTTCAGCCCAGAATTCCAGATGGCCCAAGATTCCTCCCAGGGAAAATGTGCCAGGACAAAAAGCATTTGTTCCTTTTCTAGGTTAATGGGGCCCCATCATTGGCACCTGAGAGCCCAAGTTGGCTACCTTTCCCCTGGGCTCAAACCTCGACGGAACGTGGCACGTGCGTCTCCGGGAAAATGCCATTTTTCAGCCCAGAATTCCAGACAGACAGCGATTGTTCCTTTTCTAAGAGTAGTGGTGCCCCATCATTGGCACCTGAGAGTCCAAGGCTGCCACCTTTTGCCTGGGCTCAAAGCTCGATGGAGCGTACCAAGTGCGGGTTCGGGAAAGTGCCATTTTTCAGACCAGAATTCCAGACAGACGAAGATTCCTCCCAGGGAAAATGTGCCAAGACAGAAAGTGATTGTGCCTTTCCTAGGGGTAATTGGGCCCCATCACTGGCACCTGAGAGCCCAAGGCTGCCACCTTTTCCCTGGGCTCAAAGTCCGACGGCGCGTGCCACTTGCGGGTTATTCAACCCAGAATTCCAGACGGATGAAGATTCCTGCCAGGGAAAACATGCCTGGACAGAATGAGATTGTTCTTTTTCTAGTGTTAATGTGAGCCCACTTTTGACACCTGAGAGCCCAAGGGTGCCACCTTTTCTCTGGGCTCAAAGCACGACGGAGTGTGCCACGTGAGGTTTAGGGAAAGTGCCGTTTATAAGCCCGGAATACCAGGCGGTTTAAGATTCTACCCTTGGATAAAGCGTCAGGGGAGAAAGCGATTGTTCAATTTCTAGGGTTAATGCGGACCCATCATTGACACCTGAGAGCCCAAGACTGCCACCTTTTCCCTGGGCTCAAACCTCGATGGAGCGTGCCACATTCGTGCCAGGGAAAGTGTAGTTTTTCAGCCTAGATTTCCGGACAGACAAAGATTCCACCCTGGGAAAAGGTGCCAAGACAGAAAGTGATTTTTACATTTCCTGGGTTAATGGGGCCCCATCACTGGAACCTGAGAGTCCAAGGCTGCCACCTTTTCCCTGGGCGGAAAGCCTGACGGTGCCTACCACATGCAGTTTTTAAAGCCCAGAATTCCAGAGGGACGATGATTCCTCCCTGGGAAAAGGTACCAGGACAGAAAGGGATTGTTCCTTTTCTTGGGGTAACGGGGCCCCATGATTGGCACCTGAGAGCCCAAGGCTGCCACCTTTTCCCTGGCCTCAAAGCTCGACGGAGTGTGCCAGGTGCGGTCCCGGGAAAGCGTGATTTTTCAGCCCAGATTTCCAGACGGATGAAGATTCCTGCCAACTAAAAAGTGCCAGGACAGAAAGTGCTTGTTCCTTTTCTAGGGTTAATGGGGCCCCATCATTGGCACCTGAGAGCCGAAGGCTGCCACCTTTTCCCTGGGCACAAAGCCCGACGGTGCATGCCACATGCGGTTTTTTCAGCCCTGAATTCCAGACTAACGATGATTCCTCCCAGGGAAAAGGTGCCAGGAGAGAAAGCGATTGTTCCTTTTCTAGGGTTAATGCAGCCCCATCTTTGGCAGCTGAGAGCCCAAGGCTGCCACCTTTTCCCTGGGCTCAAACCTCGACGGTGCATGCCATGTGCGGGTCCGGCAAATGCCGTTTTTCATCCCAGAATTCAAGATGCATGAAGATTCCTCCCAGGAAAAAGGTGCCAGGGCAGAAAGCCATTGTGCCTTTTCTAAGAATAAAGGGGCCCCATCACTTTCACCTGAGAGCCCAAGGCTGCCACCTTTTCCCTGGGCTCAAAGATCGACGATGCGTGCCACATGCGGGTAAGGGAAAGTGCCTTTTTTCAGCCCAGAATTCCAGACGGACAAGATTCCTCCCAGGGAATAGGTGCCAGGACAGAAAGGGATTGTTCCTTTTCTTGGGGTAATGGGGCTCCATCATTGGCAACTCAGAGCCCAAGACTGCCACCTTTTCCCTGGGCTCAAAGCACAACGGAGAGTACCAGGTGCGGGTCAGGGTACGTGCCTTTTTTCAGCCCAGATTTCCAGACTGACGAAGATTCCTCCCAGGGAAAAAGTGCCAGGACAGAAAGCGATTGTTCCAGTTCTAGGGTAAATGCGGCCCCCTCATTGGCACCTGACAGCCCAAGGCTGTCACCATTTTCCTGGGCTCAAAGCCTGACGGCGCGTGCCACATGCCCTTTATTCAGCCCTGAATTCCAGACAGACGATGATTTCTCTCTGGGAGAAACTCGCCAGGACAGAAAGCGATTGTTCCTTTTCTAAGGTTAATGCGGCCCCATCTTTGGCAGCTGAGAGCCCAAGGCTGCCACCTTTACCGTGGGCTCAAAGATCGACGGTGCATGCCAGGTGCAGATCCGGGAAATGCCTTTTTTCATCCCAGAATTCCAGACGGATTAAGATTCCTCCCAGGGAAAAGGTGCCAGGACAGAAAGGGATTGTTCCTTTTCTAGGGTTAATGGGGCCCCATCATTGACACCTGAGAGCCCAAGACTGCCCCCTTTTCCCTGGGGGCAAACCTCGACGGAGCGTGCCACATTCGTTACAGGGAAAGTGTAGTTTTTCAGCCCAGATTTCCGGACAGACAAAGATTCCACCCTGGGAAAAGGTGCCAAGACAGAAAGCGATTTTTACTATTCCTGGGTTAATGGGGCCCCATCATTGGCACCTGAGAATCCAAGGCTGCCACCTTTTCCCTGGGCGGAAAGCCCGACGGTGCCTACCACATGCTGTTTTTTAAGCCCAGAATTCCAGAGGGACGATGATTCCTCCCTGGGAAAAGGTGCCAGGACAGAAAGGGATTGTTGCTTTTCTGGGTTAATGGGACCCCATCATTGGCACCAGAGAGCCAAAGGCTGCCACCTTTTCCCTGGGCGCAAAGCTCGACGGTGCATGCCAAGTGCAGGTTTTTTCAGCCCAGCATTCCAGACGGATGAAGATTCCTGCCAGGGAAAATGTGCCAGGAAAGAAAGCGATTGTTACTTTTCTAGTGTTAATGCGGTCGCACTTTTGGCAGCTGAGAGCTTAAGGCTGCCACCTTTTCCCTGGGCTCAAAGGTCGACGGAGCTTTCCAAGTGCGGGTCCGGGATAGTGCCGTTTTTGAGCCCAGAATTCCAGACGGACCGAGATTCCTCCCAGGGAATATGTGCTAGCACAGAAAGCAATTGTGCCTTTTCTAGGGGTAATGGGGCCCCATCATTGGCATCTGAGAGCCCAAGGCTGCCACCTTTTCCCTGGGCTCAAAGCACAATGGAGCGTGCCAGGTGCGGGTCAGGGAAAGAGCCGTTTATCAACCCGGAATTCCAGGCGGTTTAAGATTCTACCCTGGGATAAAGTGCCAAGACAGAAAGCGATTGTTCCATTTCTAGGTTTAAGGGGCCACATCATTGGCACATGGCAGCCCAAGGCTGCCGCCTTTCCCCTGGCCTCAAAGCTCGACGGAGTGTGCCAGGTGCGGTTCTGGAAAGCGTAATTTTTCAACGCAGATTTCCAGATGGCCCAAGATTGCTCCCAGGGAAAAGGTGCCAGGACAGAAAGCGATTGTTTCTTTTCTAGGGTTAATCATTGCCCCATCATTGGCACCTGAGAGCCGAAGGCTGCGACCTTTTTCATGGGCTCAAGCCTCGACGGTGCATGCCATGCGCGGGTCCAGCAAATGCAGTTTTTCATCCCCGAATTCCAGATGGATGAAGATTCCTCCCGGGAAAAAGGTGCCAGGACAGAAAGCGAGTGTTTCAGGTCTAGGGTTAATGGGGGCCCCTCATTGCCACCTGAGACCCCAAGGCTGTCACTTTTTCCTGGACGCAAAGCCCGACGGTGCGTGCCATTTGCGGGTTTTTCAGACCAGATTTCCAGACGGATGAAGATTCCTCGCAGGGAAAATGTGCCAGGACAGAAAGCGATTGTTCCTTTTCTAGCATTAATGCAGCCCCATCTTTGGCAGCTGAGAGCCCAAGGCTGCCACCTTTTCCCTGGGCTCAAAGCCTGACAGTGCGTGCCACATGCCGTTTATTCAGCCCAGAATTCCAGACGGACGATGATTTCACCCTGGGAGAAACTCGCCAGGACAGAAAGCTATTGTTCCTTTTCTAAGGTTAATGCGGTCCCACCGTTGGCAGCTGAGAGCCCAAGGCTGCCACCTTTACCATGGGCTCAAAGCTCGACAGTGCATGCCAGGTGCGGGACCGGCAAATGACGTTTTTCATCCCAGAATTTCAGATGGATGAAGATTCCTCCCAGGGAAAACGTGCCAGGACGGAAAGCGATTGTGCCGTTTCTAAGAATAATGGGGCCCCATCATTGGCACATGAGAGCCGAAGGCTGCCACCTTTTCCCTGGGCACAATGACCGACGGTGTGTGCCACTTGCGGGCTTTTTAGCCCAGAATTCGAGACGGATGAAGATTCCTCCCAGGGAAAATGTGCCAGGATAGAACGCGATTGTTATTTTTCTAGTGTTAATGCGGCCCCAATTTTGGCAGCTGAGAGCCCAAGGCTGCCACCTTTTCCCTGGGCTCAAAGCTCGATGCAGCATGCCAAGTGCTGGTTAGGGAAAGTGCCGCTTTTCAGCCCAGAATTACAGATGGACCAAGATTCCTCCCAGGGAATAGGTACTAGCACAGAAAGTGATTGTGCCTTTTTCTAGGGGTAATGGGGCCCCATCATTGGCACCTGAGGGCCCAAGGCTGCCACCTGTTTCCTGGGCTCAAAGCTTGGCGGAGTGTGCCAGGTGCGGGTCAGGGTAAGTGCCTTTTTTCAGCCCAGAATTCCAGACAGATGAAGATTCCTCCCAGGGAAGAGGTGCCAGGACAGAAAGCGATTTTTACATTTCTTGGGTTAATGGGGCCCCATCAATGGCACCTGAGAGTCCAAGGCCGCCACCTTTTCCCTTGCCGCAAAGCCGGACGGTGCATGCCACATGCTGTTTTTTAAGCCCAGAATTCCAGACGGAGGATGATTCCTCCCTGGGAAAAAATGCCAGGAAAGAAAGGGATTGTTCCATTTCTTGGGTTAATGGGGCCCCATCATTGCCACCTGAGAGCCCAAGACTGCCACCTTTTCCCTGGGCTCAAAGATCGACGGTGCGTGCCACCTGCGGGTCAGGTAAAGTGCCTTTTTTCAGCCCAGAATTCCAGATGGACCAAGATTCCTTGCAGGGAAAAGGTGCTAGGACAGAAAGGGATTGTTCCTTTTCTTGGGGTAACGGGGCACCATCATTGGCACCTGAGAGCCCAAGGCTGCCACCTTTTCCCTGGCCTCAAAGCACGACGGAAGGTACCAGGTGCAGGTCAGGGAACGTGCCGTTTATCAGCCCAGAATTCCAGAAGTTTTTAGATTCTACCCTGGGATAAAGTTCCTGGACAGAAAACGATTGTTCTATTTCTAGGTTTAATGGGGCCCCGTCATTGGCACCTGAGAGCCCAAGGCTGCCACCTTTTCCCTGGCCTCAAAGCTTGACGGAGTGTGCCAGGCACGGTTCTGGGAAAGCGTAATTTTTCAGCCCAGATTTCCAGACGGATGAAGATTCCTGCCAACTAAAAAGTGCCAGGACAGAAAGTGTTTGTTCCTTTTCTAGGGTTAATGGGGCCCCATCATTAGCACCTGAGAGCCGAAGGCTGCCACCTTTTCCCTGGGCGCAAAGCCCGACGGTGCATGCCACAATCGGATTTTTAAGCCCAGAATTCCAGACTAACGATGATTCCTCCCAGGAAAAAGGTGCTGGGACAGAGAGCGATTGCTCCTTTTCTAGGGTTAATGCAGCCCCTTCTTTGGCAGCTGAGAGCGCAAGGCTGCCACCTTTTCCCTGGGCTCAAACCTCGACGGTGCATGCCATGTGCGGGTCCGGCAAATGCCGTTTTTCATCCCAGAATTCAAGATGCATGAAGATTCCTCCCAGGAAAAAGGTGCCAGGGCAGAAAGCCATTGTGCCTTTTCTAAGAATATTGGGGCCCCATCACTGGCACCTGAGAGCCCAAGGCTGCCACCTTTTCCCTGGGCTCAAAGCTCGATGCAGCTTGCCAAGTGCGGGTCTGGGATAGTGCCGTTTTTGAGCCCAGAATTCCAGACGGACCGAGATTCCTCCCAGGGAATATGTGCTAGCACAGAAAGCGATTGTGCCTTTTCTAGGGGTAATGGGGCCCCATCATTGGCATCTGAGAGCCCAAGGCTGCCACCTTTTCCCTGGGCTCAAAGCACGACGGAGCATGCCAGGTGCGGGTCAGGGAAAGAGCCGTTTATCAACCCGGAATTCCAGGCGGTTTAAGATTCTACCCTGGGATAAAGTGCCAGACAGAAAGTGATTGTTCCATTTCTAGGTTTAAAGGGCCACATCATTGGCACATGGCAGCCCAAGGCTGCCGCCTTTCCCCTGGCCTCAAAGCTCGACGGAGTGTGCCAGGTGCGGTTCTGGAAATCTTAATTTTTCAACCCAGATTTCCAGACGGCCCAAGATTGCTCCCAGGGAAAAGGTGCCAGGACAGAAAGCGATTGTTTCTTTTCTAGGGTTAATGGGGCCCCATCATTGGCACCTGAGAGCCCAAGGCTGCCACCTTTTCCCTGGGCGCAAAGCCCGACGGTGCATGCCACATGCGGTTTTTTCAGCCCAGAATTCCAGACGGACGATGATTCCTCCCTGGGAAAAGGTGCCAGGGCAGAAAGCCATTGTGCCTTTTCTAAGAATAATGGGGCCCCATCACTGGCAGCTGAGACCCCAAGGCTGCCACCTTTTCCCTGGGCTCAAGCCTCGATGATGCATGCCATGCGCGGGTCCCGCAAATGCAGTTTTTCATCCCCGAATTCCAGATGGATGAAGATTTCTCCCAGGATAAAGGTGCCAGGACAGAAAGCAATTGCTCCAGGTGTAGGGTTAATAGGGCCCCCTCATTGGCACCTGAGAGGCCAAGACTGTCACCTTTTCCTGGACGCAAAGCCCAACGGTGCGTGCCATTTGCGGGTTTTTCAGACCAGATTTCCAGACGGATGAAGATTCCTCGCAGGGAAAATGTGCTAGGACAGAAAGCGATTGTTCCTCTTCTAGTGTTAATGGGGCCCCACTTTTGGAACCTGAGAGCCCAAGGCTGCCACCTTTTCCCTGGGCTCAAAGCACAACGGAGCGTGCCAGGTGCGGGTCAGGGAAAGCGTAATTTTTCAGCCCAGATTTCCAGACAAACCAAGATTCCTCCCTGGGAAAACGTGCCAGGACAGAAAGCATTTGTTCCTTTTCTAGGGTTAATGGGGCCCCATCATTAGCACCTGAGAGCCCAAGGCTGCCACCTTTGGGCGCAAAGCCCGACGTTGCGTGCCACATGCAGTTTTTTCAGCCAAGAATTCCAGACGGACGATTATTCCTCCCTGGAAAAAACGTGCCAGGATACAAAGCGATTGTGCCTTTTCTAAGGGTATTGGAGCCCCATCATTGACAGCTGAGAGCCCAAGGCTGCCACCTTTTCCCTAGCCTCAAAGCTCGATGGTGCGTGCCACATGTGGGTCCAGGTCAGTGCTGTTTTTCAGCCCAGAATTCCAGACAGATGAAGATTCCTCCCAGCGAAAAGGTGCCAGGACAGAAAGTGATTGTTCCTTTTCTAGGGTTAATGGGGCCCCATCATTGGCACCTAAGAGCCCAAGACTGCCACCTTTTCACTGGGCGCAAAGCTCGACGGAGCATGGCAAGTGCGAGTCAGGGAAAGTGCAGTTTTTCAGCCCAGATTTCCAGACGGACGAAGATTCCTCCCAGGGAAAAGGTGCCAGGACAGAAAGCAATTTTTACATTTCTTGGGTTAATGGGGCCCCATCATTGGCACCTGAGAGTCCAAGGCCTCAACATTTTCCATGGGCGCATAGCCCGACGGAGCGTGCCAGGTGCAGGTTTTTCAGCCCAGAATTCCAGACCAACCAAGATTCCACCAAGGGAAAATGTGCCAGGACAGAAAGCGATTGTTCCTTTTCTAAGGATTAATGGGGCCCCTTCATTGGCACTTGACAGCCCAAGCCTGCCACCTTTTCACTGGGAACAAAGCTCGACGTAGCCTGCCACGTGTGGGTCTGGGAAAGTGCTTTCTGTCCTGGCACCTTTTCCCAGGGAGGAATCATCGTCCATCTGGAATTCTGGGCTGAAAAAACCGCATGTGACACCCACCGTCGGGCTATGCGCCCAGGGAAAAGGTGGCAGCCTTCGGCTGTCGGGTGTCAAATGATGAGGCCCCATTAGCCCTAGAAAAGGAACAAACGCTTTCTGTCCTGGCACCTTTTCCTAGGGAGGAATCTTGGTTTTTCTGGAAATCTGGGCTGAAAAATTACGCTTTCTCAGAACCGCACCTGGCACACTCCGTCGAGCTTTGAGGCCAGGGAAAAGGTGGCAGCCTTGGGCTCTCAGGCGCCAATGATTGGGCGCCTTAAACCCAGAAATGGAAAAATCGCTTTCTGTCTTGGAACTTTATCCCAGGGTAGAATCTTAAACCTCCTGGAATTCTGCGCTGATAAACGGCACTTTCCCTGACCCGCAACTGACACGCACCGTCGAGCTTTGAGCCCATGGAAGAGGTGGCAGCCTGGGACTCCCTGGTGCCAAATGTGGGACTGCATTAACATTAGAAAACGCACAATTGCTTTGTGTCCTGGCACCTTTTCCCTGGGAGGAATCTTCGTCCGTAAGGAATTCTGGGCTGAAACACGGCATTTTCCCTCACCCGCACTTGGCACGCTCCGTTGAGCTTTGCGCCCAGGGAAAAGGTAGCAGCCTTGGGCTGTCAGGTGCCAATGATGGGCCCAATTACTCTTAGAAAAGGCACAATCCCTTTCTGTCCTGGCACCTTTTTCTCTGGGAGGAATCTTGGGCCCTCTGCAATTCTGGGCTGAAAACTGGAACTTTCCCAGACCCGCACCTCGCCCGCACTGTCGAGCTTTGAGCCCAGGGAAAAGGTGGCAGCCTTGGGTTCTCAGGTGCCTAAGATGGGTCCGCATTAACCCTAGAAAAAAAAGAATCGCTTTCTGTCCTGGCACGATTTCCAAGGGAAGAATGTTCATTTTTCTGAATTTCTGGCTTTAAAAACCCGCATGTGACAGGGACCGTTGGGGTGCTCACCGAGGGAAAAGGTGGCAGCATAGGCTCTCAAGTGCCAATGATGGGGCCCCATAAACCCTAGAAAAGGAACAATCACTTTCTGTCCTGGCACTTTTTTCCCTAGCAGTAATCCTCGTCCATCTGGAATTCTGGGCTGAGAAACGGCACTTTCCCGGACCCCCACCTGGCACACTCCGTTGACCTTTGAACCCAGGGAAAAGGTGACAGCCTTGGGCTGCCATGTGGCAATGAGAGGGCCGCATTTACCCTAGAACTGGAACAATCGCTTTCTGTCCCGGAACGTTTTCCATATGAGGAATCTTCGTCATTCTGGAAATCTGGGCTGAAAAACAGCATCTACCCTTACCCGCTGCTGGCACACTCCGTCGAGCGTTGAGCCCAGGGAAAAGGTGGCAGCCTTGGGCTGTCAGGAGTCAACGAAGGGGCCGTATTAACACAAGAAATGGAACAATCCCTTTCTGTCCTGCCACCTTTTCCCAGGGAGGAATCTTTGTCTGTCTGGAATTCTGGGCTTAAAAAAGAGCATGTGGCATGCACCATCCAGCTTTACGCCCAGGGAAAAAATGGGGGCCTTGGACTCTCAGGTGCCAATGATGGGGCCCCATTAACCCAAGAAATTTAAAAATCGCTTTCTGTCCTGGCACCTTTTTCATGGGAGTAATCTTCATCCGTCTGGAATTCTGGGATGAAAATCGGCACTTTCCTGGACCATCGAGCTTTGCGACCAGGGAATAGGTGGCAGTCTTGGGCTCTCAGGTGCCAATGATGGGGCCCCATTACCTTTACAAAATACACAATGCCTTTGTGTCCTGGCACCTTTTCCCTCTGAGGAATCTTCATCGGTCTGGAATTCTGGGCTGAAAAAACGGCACTATCCCTGACCCGCACAACTATGCACCGTCGAGTATTGCAACCTGGGTAAAGGTGGCAGCTTTGGGCTCTCACGTGCCAATGATGGAGTCCCATTACCCCTAGAAAAAGAACAATCGCTTTCTGTCCTGGCACCTTTTCCCTGGGAGGAATCTTCATCGGTCTGGAATTCTGGGCTGAAAAAGGCTCTTTCCCTTACCCGCATGTGGCACGCACCGTCAAGCTTGCGCCCAGGGAAAAAGTGGCAGTCTTGGGCTCTGAGGTGCCAATGATGGGACCCCATTTCCTTTACAGAATGGTCAATGACTTTGTGTCCTGGCAACTTTTCCCTGGGAGGAATCTTTATTGGTCTGGAATTCTGGACTGAAAAATGCCACATTCCTGGACCCTCACGTAGCATGCACTGTTGAGCGTCACGCCAAGGGTAAAGGAGGCTGCCTTGGGCTCTCAGGTGCCAATGATGGGGCCCCATTAAGACTAGAAAAGACACAACGGCTTTCAGTCCTGGCAGCTTTTCCCTGGGAGGAATCTTCGTCTGTCTGGAATTCTGGGCTGAAAAATGGCACTTTCCTGAACCCGCAAGTGATACGCACTGTCCAACTTTGCACCCAGGGAAAAGGTGGCAGCCTTGGGCTCTCATGTGCCAATGATGGCGCCCCATTAACTCTAGAAAAGGAACAATCCCTTTGTGTCCTGGTACGTTTTCCCTGGGAGGAATCTTCGTCCTTCTGGAATTCTGAGCTGAAAAACGGCATTATCCAGGACCCAGACATGGAACACACGATCGAGCTTTGCGCCCAGGCAAAAGGTGGCAGCCTTGGGCTCTCAGGTGCCAATGATGGAGCCCCATTACCCCTAGAAAAGGTACACTGCATTTCTGTCCTTACACCTTTTTCATGGAAGGAATCTTTGTCCGTCTGGAATTCTGGGCTGGAAAACGGCACTTTTTTGGATCCGCACGTGGCACGCACCGTCGAGCTTTGTGCCCAGGGAAAAGGTGGCAGCCTTGGGCTCTCAGGTGCCAATGATGTGACCCCATTAACCATAGAAAAGGTCCAATCGCTTTCTGTCCCTGCAGCTTTTCTCAGGGAGGCATCTTCATCCATATGGTATTCTGGGCGGAAAAACGGCATTTTCCCGGACCCGCAAGTGGCACGCACCTTCGAGCTTGCGCCTAGGAAAAAGTGGCAGTCTTGGGCTCTCAGGTGCCAATGATGGGGCACAAATAACCCTAGAAAAGGCACAATCGTTTCCTGTCCTGGCATCTTTTCCCAGTGATAAATCTTCATCCGTCTGGAATTCTGGGCTGAAAAAATGGCACTATCCCTGCCCCTCACAACTATGCACCGTCGAGTATTGCGACCTGGGTAAAGGTGGCAGCTTTGGGCTCTCACGTGCCAATGATGGAGCCCCATTACCCCTAGAACTGGAACAATCGCTTTCTGTCCTGGCACCTTTTCCCTGGGAGGAATCTTCATCGGTCTGGAGTTCTGGGCTGGAAACGGCTCTTTCCCTTACCCGCATGTGGCACGCACCGTCAAGCTTGTGCCCAGGGAAAAAGTGGCAGTCTTGGGCTCTCAGGTGCCAATGATGGGGCCCCAATAACCCTAGAAAAGGCACAATGGCTTTCTGTCCTGGGTCCTTTTCCCTGGGAGAAATCTTCATCGGTCTGGAATTCTGGGATGAGAAACTGAACTTTCCCTGACCCGCAGAAGGTACGCACGGTTAAGTTTGCGCCCAGGGAAAAATTGGAAGCCTTAGGCTCTCGGGTTCCAATGATGGGGCCCCATTAACCCTAGAAAAGGTCCAATCCCCTTCGGTCCTGGCTCGTTTTCCCAGGAAGGAATCGTTATCGGTCTGGAATTCTGCACTGCGAAACGGCACATTCCCTGACCCGCACGTGGCATGCACGGTCTAGCTTTGCGCCCAGGACAATGGTGGAACCCTTGGGCTCTCGGGTTCCAATGATGGGGCCCCATTAACCCTAGAAAAGATACAATTGCTTTGTCCTGGCACTTTTTCCCAGGGAGGAATAATCGGTCGTCTGGAATTCTGGGCCGAAAAATGGCACTTTCCCTGACCCGCACCTGGCACGCACGGTTGAGATTTGAGCCCAGGGAAAAGGTGGCATCCTTGGGCTTCTCAGCTGACAATGATGGGGCCCCAATAACCCTAGAAAAGGCACAATCCCTTTCTGTCCTGACCGCCTTTCCCTGGGGGGAATCTCCATCCGTCTGGAATTCTGGCTGAAAATCGGCACTTTCCTGGACCCGCACAAATACGCACCATCGAGCTTTGCACCCAGGGAATAGGTGGCAGCCTTGGGCTCTCAGCTGCCAATGATGGGGCCCCATTACCTTTACAAAATACACAATGGCTTTGTGTCTTGGCAGCTTTTCCCTCTGAGGAATCTTCATCGGTCTGGAATTCTGGGATGAGTTACGGAACATTCCCGGACCCGCACAAGGTACGCACCGTCGAGATTTGCACCCAGGGAAAAGGTGGCAGCCTTGGGCTCTCAGGTGTCAATGATGGGGCCCCATTTCCCCTAGAAAAGGCACAATCACTTTCCGTGCTGGCACATTTTCCCTGGGAGGAATCTTCGTCCGTCTGGAATTCTCGTCTGAAAAACAGCACTTTCCCGGACCCTCAAGTTGTATGCACCGTCGAGCTTTGCGCCCAGGGTAAAGGAGGCAGCCTTGGGCTCTCGTGTGTCAATGATGGGGCCCCATTAACCCTAGAAAAGGAACAATCGCTTTCCATACTGACAGCTGTTCCCTGGGAGGAATCTTCATTGGTCTCGAATTCTGGGCTGAAAATCGGCACTTTCCTGGAGCCGCACAAATACGCACCGTCGAGCTTATTTCCCGGGGAAAAGGTGGCAGCCTTGGGCTCTCAGGTGCCAATGATGGGGTCCCATTCACCCTAGAAAAGGTCCAATTGCTTACTGTCCTGGTACCTTTTCCCAGGGAGGTATCTTCAACTGTCTGGAATTGTGGGCTGTGAAACGGCAGTTTCCCTGACCCACACATGGCAGGCAGGGTCGAGCTTTGTGCCCAGGGAAATGGTGGCAGCCTTGGGCTCTCAGGTGCCAATTATGGAGCTCCATTAACCCTAGAAAACCCAGAATGCCTTTTTGTCCTGACACCTTTTCCGTGTTAGGAATCTTCGTGTGTCTGGAATTCTAGGCTGAAAAACGGCACATTCCCGGACCCAAAAGTGGTAGGCAATGTCCAGATTTGCGCCCAGGGAAAAGGTGGCAGCGTTGGGCACTCAGGTGTCAATGATGGGGCCCCATTAACCCTGAAAAAGGAACAATCCCTTTCTGTCCCGACACCTTCAAAGGATGGGGCCCCATTAACCTTAGAAAAGTATCAATGCCTTTCTATCGTGACATCTTTTCCTCTGGAGGAATCTTCGTCCATCTGGAATTCTGAGCTGAAAAACCGCATCTTCCCAAACCCGCACATGGCACGCACCATCTAGCTTTGCGCCCATGGAATAAGTGGCAGCCTTGGGCTCTCAGGTGCCAATGATGGGGCCCCATTAAGCCTAGAAAAGGAGAAATAGCTTTCTTTCCTAGTACCTTTTCCCTGGGAGGAATCTTCATCGGTCTGGAATTCTGGGCTGTAAACGGCTCTTTCCCGGACCTGCACCTGACACATACGGTTGAGATTTGCGCCCAGGGAAAAGGTGGCATCCTTGGGCTCTCAGGTGTCAATGATGGGGCCCCATTAACCCTAGAAAAGGAACAATGGCTTTCTGTCCTTGCACCTTTTCCGTGAGAGGAATCTTCATTTCTCTGGAATTCTGGTCTTAAAAGTGGCACTTTCCCTGACTGGACGCGGAAAGCACCGTCGAGCTTTGCGCCCAGGGAAAAGGTGGCAGCCATGAACTCTCAGGTGCCAATGATGGGGCCCCATTACCTTTACAAAATGCACAATGGCTCTGTGTCTTGGCAGCTTTTCCCTGGGAGGAATCTTCGTCCGTCTGGAATTTTGGGCTGAAAATCGGTACTTCCTCAGACCCGCACAAGATACGCACTGTTGAGCTTTGCGCCCAGGGAAAAGGTGGCAGCCTTCAGCTCTTAGGTGCCAATTTTAGGGCCCCATTAACCCTACAAAAGGCACAATCGCTTTCTGACCTGGCACCTCTTCCCAGGGAGGAATGTTCATCAGTTTGGAATTCTGGGCTGAGAATTGGCACTTTCCTGGACACGCAAGTGGAACGCACCTTCGAGCTTTGCGTCCAGGGAAAGGTGGCAGTCTTGGGCTCTCAGGTGCCAATGATGGGGCCCCATTCACCCTAGAAAAGGCACAAAGGATTTCTGTCCTTACACCTTTTCATGGAAGGTATCTTTGTCCGTCTGGAATTCTGGGCTGAAAAACTGCACTTTTTTGGATCCGCACGTGGCACGCACCGTCGAGCTTTGCGCCCAGGGAAAAGGTGGCAGCCTTGGGCTCTCAGGTGCCAATGATGTGACCCCATTAACACTAGAAAAGGTCCAATCGCTTTCTGTCGCTGCAGCTTTTCTCAGGGAGGCACCTTCATCCATATGGTATTCTGGGCGGAAAAACGGCATTTTCCCGGACCCGCAAGTGGCATGCACCTTCGAGCTTTGTGCCCAGGGAAAAGGTGGCAGCCTTGGGCTCTCGGGTTCCAATGATGGGGCCCCATTAACCCTAGAAAAGGTACAATTGCTTTGTCCTGGCACTTTTTCCCAGGGAGGAATAATCGGTCGTCTGGAATTCTGGGATGAAAAATGGCACTTTCCCTGACCCGCACCTGGCACGCACGGTTGAGATTTGCGCCCAGGGAAAAGGTGGCAGCCTTGAGCTCTCAGGTGACAAGGATGGGGCCCCATTAACCCTAGAAAAGGCAGAATCCCTTTCTATCCTGACTGCCTTTCCCTGGGAGGAATCTCCATCCGTCTGGAATTCTGGGCTGAAAATCGACACTTTCCTGGAGCCGCACAAATACGCACCATCGAGCTTTGCGACCAGGTAATAGGTGGCAGCCTTGGGCTCTCAGGTGCCAATGATGGGGCCCCATTACCTTTATAAAATACACAATGACTTTGTGTCCTGGCACCTTTTCCCTCTGAGGAATCTTCATCAGTCTGGAATTCTGGGATGAGTTACAAAACTTTCTCGGACCCGCAGAAGGTACACACCGTCGAGATTTGCGCTCAGGGAAAAGGTGGCAGCTATGGGCTCTCAGGTGTCAATGATGGGGCCCCATTTCCCCTAGAAAAGGCACAATCGCTTTCCGTGCTGGCACATTTTCCCTGGGAGGAATCTTCGTCCGTCTGGAATTCTCGTCTGAAAAACAGCACTTTCCCATACCCGCAAGTTGTATGCACCGTCTAGCTATGCGCCCAGGGAAAAGGTGGCAGCCTTGGGCTCTCGTGTGTCACTGATGGGGCCCCATTAACCCTAGAAAAGGAACAATCACTTTCCGTCCTGACAGCTCTTCCCTGGGAGGAATCTTCGTCCGTCTGGAATTCTGGGCTGACAATCGGCACTTTCCTGGAGCCGCAAAAATACGCACCGTCGAGCTTATTTCCCAGGGAAAAGGTGGCAGCCTTGGGCTCTCAGGTGCCAATGATGGGGCCCCATTAACCTTAGAAAAGGAACAATCACTTTCTCTCCTGGAACTTTTCCCTGGGAGGAATCTTGGTCCGTCTGGAATTCTGGGCTGAAAAATGGAACTTTTCCCGACCCGCACGTGGCACGCACCATCGATCTTGCGCCCAGGGAAATTGTGGTAGCCTTGGGCTCTCAGGTGCCAATGATGGGTCCAAATTAACCCTAGAAAAGGCACAATTGCTTTCTGTCCTGACACCTTTTCCCTGGGAGAAATCTTCATTGGTCTGGAATTCTGGGATGAGAAACAGCACATTCCTGGACCCGCTAAGTGGCACGCATCGTCGAGCTTTGCGCTCAGGGAAAAGGTTGCAGTTTTCGGCTCTCACGTGCCAATGATGGGTCCCCATTACTCCTAGAAAAGGAGAAATCGATTCCTGTCCTGGCACCTTTTCCCAGGGAGGAGTCTTCATCGGTCTGGAATTCTGGAATGAGAACCGCAATTTCCCGGACCCTCACGTAGCACGCATGGTCCCGCTTTGCGCGCAGGGTATAGGAGGCAACCTTGGGCTCTCAGGTGCCAATGATGGGGCCCGATTAACTCTAGAAATGGAACAATCGCTTTCTGTCCTGGGAGCCTCTTCCCTGTGAGGAGTCTTCATCCGTCTGGAATTGAGGGCTGAAAAACGGCACTTTCCCGGACAAGAAAGTGGTCCGCGCCGTTGATGTTTGCGCCCACAGAAAAGGTGGCAGCCTTGAACTCTCAGGTGCCAATGATGGGGCACCATTGACCCTAGAAAAGGACAATTCGATTTCTGACCTGGCACATTTTCCCTGGGAGGTATCTTGGTCCGTCTGGAATTCTGGACTGAAAAATGGCACTTCCCCGGACCCGCAAGTGGCACGCGCCGTCAACATTTGCTCCCAGGGAAAAGGTGGCAGCCTTGGGCTCTCAGGTGCCAATGATGGAGTCCCATTAAGCCTAGAAAAGGACAAATCGATTCCTGTCCTGGCACCTTTTCCCAGGGAGGAATCTTCATCGGTCTGGAATTCTGGACTGAAAAACGGCAATTTCTGGGACCAGCATGTGGCACGCCCTGTCGAGCTTTCCGCCCAGAGAAAAGGAGGCAACCTCTGGCTGTCATATGCCAATGACGGGCCCCCATTAACACTAGAAATGGAACAATCGCTTTCTGTCGTGGGAGCCTTTTCCCTGGGAGGAGTCGTCATCTGTCTGGAATTCTGGACTGAACAAAGCACTTTCTCTGACCTGCACGTGGCAGGCACCATCTAGCTTTGCGCCCAGGGAAAAGGTGGCAGCCTTGGGCTCTCAGGTGCCAACGATGGGTCCCCGTTAACACTAGATAAATAACAGTCGCTTTCTGTCCTGGCACCTTTTCCCTGGGAGGAATTTTCGTCCGTCTGGAATTCTGGGCTGAAAAATGGCACTTCCCCGGACCTGCAAGTGGAACGCACCGTCGAGCTTTGTGCCCAGGCAAAAGGTGGCAGCCTTGGGCTCTCAGGTGCCAATGATGGGGCCCCACTAACCCTAGAAAAGGCACAATGGCTTTCTGTCCTGGCACCTTATCCCAGGGAGAATTCTTCGCTGGCCTGGAATTCTGGGATGAGAAACGGCACATTCCCGGACTTGCAAGTGGCACGCGCCGTCAACATTTGCACCCAGGGAAAAGATGGCAGTCTTAGGCTCTCAGGTGTCAATTTTGGGGCCCCATTACACCTAGAAAAGGCCCAATCGCTTTCTGTCCTGACACCTTTTCCCAGGGAGGATTCTTCGTCCGTCTGGAAATCTGGGTTCAAAAATGGCACTGCCACAAACACGCACAAGGTACACACCGTCGAGCTTTGCGCCCAGGGAAAAGGTGGCAGCCTTGGGCTCTCAGCTGCCAATGATGGTGCCCCATTACCCCTACAAAAGGCACAATGGCTTTCTGTCCTGGCACCTTTTCCCAGGGAGGAATCTTCATCGGTTTGGAATTCTGGTCTGAGAATCGGCACTTTCCTGGACCCGCAAGTGGAATGCACCATCGAGCTTTGCATCCAGGGAAAAGGTGGCAGACTTGGGCTCTCAGGTGCCAATGATGGGGCCCCATTACCTTTACTAAAAGCACAATGGCTTTCTGTCCTGGCACCTTTTCCCTGGGAGAAATCTTCATCAGCCTCGAATCCTGGCATGAGAAAGAGCACATTCCTGGACCGCAAGTGGCACGCACTGTCGAGCTTTGCGCTCAGGGAAAAGGCGGCAGCCTTCGGCTTTCAGGTGCCAATGATGTGCTTCCATTACTCCTAGAAAAGGAGAAATCCATTCCTGTCCTGGCACCTTTTCCCAGGGAGGAGTCTTCATCAGTCTGGAATTCTGGAATGAGAAACGGCAATTTCCCGGACCCTCACGTAGCACGCATGGTCGAGCTTTGCGCCCAGGGTATAGGAGGCAACCTTGGGCTCTCAGGTGCCAATGATGGGGCCCGATTAACCCTAGAAATGGAACAATCGCTTTCTGTCCTGGGAGCCTCTTCCCTGTGAGGAGTCTTCATCCGTCTGGAATTCAGGGCTGAAAAACGGCACTTTCCCGGACAAGAAAGTGGTACGCGCCGTTGATGTTTGCGCCCACGGAAAAGGTGGCAGCCTTGAACTCTCAGGTGCCAATGATGGGGCACCATTGACCCTAGAAAAGGACAATTCGATTTCTGACCTGGCACCTTTTCCCTGGGAGGTATCTTCATATGTCTGGAATTCTGGGCTGAAAAATGGCACTTCCCCGGACCCGCAAGTGGAACGCGCCGTCGACTTTTGCGCCCAGGCAAAAGGTGGCAGCCTTGGGCTCTCAGGTGCCAATGATGGGGTCCCATTAAGCCTAGAAAAGGAGAAATCGATTCCTGTCCTGGCACCTTTTCCCTGGGAGGAATCTTCATCGGTCTGGAATTCTGGGCTGAAAAATGGCACTTTCTGGGACCAGCACGTGGCACGCACTGTGGAGCTTTGCCCCCAGGGAAAAGGAGGCAACCTCTGGCTCTCAGATGCCAATGACGGGCCCCCATTAACACTAGAAATGGAACAATCGCTTTCTGTCCTTGGAGCCTTTTCCCTGGGAGGAGTCGTCATCTGTCTGGAATTCTGGGCTGAACAAAGCACTTTCTCTGACCTGCACGTGGCAGGCACCATCTAGCTTTGCGCCCAGGGAAACGGTGGCAGCCTTGGGCTCTCAGGTGCCAATGATTTGTCCCCGTTAACACTAGATAAATAACAGTCGCTTTCTGTCCTGGCACCTTTTCCCTGGGAGGAATTTTCGTCCATCTGGAATTCTGAGCTGAAAAACGGCACTTCCCCGGACCCGCAAGTGGAACGCACCGTCGAGCATTGCGCCCAGGAAAAAGGTGGCAGACCTGGGCTCTCAGGTGCCAATTTTGGGGCCCCATTAACCCTAGAAAAGGAACAAATTGCTTTCTGTCCTGACACCTTTTCCCAGGGAGAAATCATCGATGGCCTGAAATTCTGGGATGAGAAACGGCACATTCCCGGACTTGCAAGTGGCACGCGCCGCAGAGCTTTGCGCCCAGGGAAAAGGTGGCAGCCTTGGGCTCTCAGGTGTCAATTTTGGGGCCCCATTAACCCTAGAAAAGGCACAATTGCTTTCTGTCCTGGCACCTTTTCCCTGGGAGAAATCTTCATCGGCCTGGAATTCTGGGATGAGAAACAGCACATTCCTGGACCCGCAAGTTGCACGCACCGTCGAGCTTTGCGCTCAGAGAAACGATTGCAGCCTTCGGCTCTCAGGTGTCAATGATGGAGCCCCATTAACCCTAGAAAAGGCACAATGGCTTTCTGTCCTGACACCTTTTCCCAGGGAGTAATCTTCATCGGTCTGGAATTCTGGAATGAGAAAGGGCAATTTCCCGGACCCTCACGTAGCACGCATGGTCCCGCTTTGAGGCCAGGGTATAGGAGGCAACCTTGGGCTCTCAGGTGCCAATGATGGGGCCCGATTAACCCTAGAAATGGAACAATCGCTTTCTGTCCTGGGAGCCTCTTCCCTGTGAGGAGTCTTCATCCGTCTGGAATTGAGGGCTGAAAAACGGCACTTTCCCGGACAAGAAAGTGGTCCGCGCCGTTGATGTTTGCGCCCACAGAAAAGGTGGCAGCCTTGAACTCTGAGGTGCCAATGATGGGGCACCATTGACCCTAGAAAAGGACAATTCGATTTCTGACCTGGCACCTTTTCCCTGGGATGTATCTTCGTCTGTCTGGAATTTAAGGTTCAAAAATGGCAGTGCCTGAAACCCGCACAAGGTACACACCATCGAGCTTTGCGCCCAGGCAAAAGGTAGCAGCCTTCTCCTCTCAGTTGCCAATGATGGGTTCCCATTACTCTAGAAAAGGAGAAATCGATTCCTGTCCTCGCAGCTTTTCCCTGGGAGGAATCTTCATCCGTCTGGATTCTGAAATGAGAAACGGCAATTTCCCGGACCCTCACGTAGCACGCACTGTCGAGCTTTGCACCCAGCTTAAAGGAGGCAAACTTGGGCTCTCAGGTGCCAATGATGGGGCCCGATTAACCCTAGAAATGGAACAATCGCTTTCTGTCCTGGCAGCTTTTCCCTGGGAGGAATCTTCATCCGTCTAGAATTCTGTGCTAAAAAATGGCACTTTCCCAGACAAGAAAGTGGCACGCACCCTCGACATTTGCGCCCAGGGAAAACGTGGCAGCCTTGGGCTCTCAGGTGCCAATGATGGGGCCCCGTTAACACTAGAAAAATAACACTTGCTTTCTGTCCTGGCACCTTTTCCCAGGGAGGAATCTTCATCGGTCTGGAATTCTGGTCTGAGAATCGGCACTTTCCTGGACCCGCAAGTGGAACGCACCATCGAGCTTTGCGTCCAGGGAAAAGGTAGCAGTCTTGGGCTCTCAGGTGCCAATGATGGGACACCATTACCTTTACAAAAAGCACAATGGCTTTCTGTCATGGCACCTTTTCCCTGGGAGGAGTCTTCATTGGTCTGGAATTCTGGGCTGTAAAATGGCACTTTCTGGGACCAGCACGTGGCACGCACTGTCGTGCTTTGCGCCCAGGGAAAAGGTGGCAGACTTGGGCTCTCAGGTGCCAATGATGGGTCCCCGTTAACACTAGATAAAAAACAATCGCTTTCTCTCCTGGCACCTTTTCCCTGGGAGGAATTTTCGTCCATCTGGAATTCTGGGCTGAAAAATGGCACTTCCCTGGACCCGCAAGTGGAACGCACTGTTGAGCATTGCGCCCAGGAAAAAGGTGGCAGATCTGGGCTCTCAGCTGCCAATTTTGGGGCCCCATTAACCCTAGAAAAGGCACAATTGCTTTCTGTCCTGACACCTTTTCCCAGGGAGAAATCTTCGCTGGCCTGGAATTCTGGGATGAGAAACGGCACATTCCCGGACTTGCAAATGGCACGCGCCGTCGACATTTGTGCCCAGGCAAAAGGTGGCAGTCTTGGGCTCTCAGGTGTCAATGATGGGGCCCCATTAACCCTAGAAAAAGAATAATGGCTTTCTGTCCTGGCACCTTTTCCCTGGGAGGAATCTTCATCGGTCTGGAATTCTGGAATGAGAAAGGGCAATTTCCCGGACCCTCACGTAGCACGCACCGTCGAGCTTTGCGCCCAGGGTATAGGAGGCAACCTTGGGCTCTCAGGTGCCAATGATGGGGCCCGATTAACTCTAGAAATGGAACAATCGCTTTCTGTCCTGGGAGCCTCTTCCCTGTGAGGAGTCTTCATCCGTCTGGAATTGAGAACTGAAAAACGTCACTTTCCCGGACAAGAAAGTGGCATGTGCTCTTGATGTTTGCGCCCACAGAAAAGGCGGCAGCCTTGAACTCTCAGGTGCCAATGATGGGGCACCATTGACCCTAGAAAAGGACAATTCGATTTCTGACCTGGCACCTTTTCCCTGGGAGGTGTCTTCGTCCGTCTGGAATTCTGGGCTGAAAAATGGCACTTCCCCGGAACCGCAAGTGGCACGCGCCGTCGACATTTGCGCCCAGGGAAAAGGTGGCAGTCTTGGGATCTCAGGTGCCAATGATGAGGCCCCGTTAACACTAGAAAAATAACATTTGCTTTCTGTCCTGGCACCTTTTCCCAGGGAGGAATCTTCGTCCGTCTGGAAATCTGGGTTCAAAAGTGGCACTGCCCCAAACCCGCACAAAGTACGCACCGTCGAGCTTTGCGCCCAGGGAAAAGGGGGCAGCCTTGGGCTCTCAGCTGCCAATGATGGTGCCCCATTACCCCTACAAAAGGCACAATGGCTTTCTGTCCTGGCACCTTTTCCCAGGGAGGAATCTTCATCGGTTTGGAATTCTGGTCTGAGAATCGGCACTTTCCTGGACCCGCAAGTGGAACGCACCATCGAGCTTTGCGTCCAGGGAAAAGGTGGCAGTCTTGGGCTCTCAGGTGCCAATGATGGGGCCCCATTACCTTTACAAAAAGCACAATGGCTTTCTGTCCTGGCACCTTTTCCCTGGGAGGAGTCTTCATTTGTCTGGAATTCTGGGCTGTAAAATGGCACTTTCTGGGACCAGCACGTGGCACGCACTGTCGTGCTTTGCGCCCAGGGTAAAGGAGGCAACCTCTGGCTCTCAGATGCCAATGACGGGCCCCCATTAACACTAGAAATGGAACAATCGCTTTCTGTCCTGGGAGCCTTTTCCCTGGGAGGAGTCGTCAGCCGTCTGGAATTCTGGGCTGAACAAAGCACTTTCTCTGAGCTGCACGTGGCAGGCACCATCTAGCTTTGCGCCCAGGGAAACGGTGGCAGCCTTGGGCTCTCAGGTGCCAATGATGGGGCCCCATTACCCCTAGAAAAAGAACAATCGCTTTCTGTCCTGGCGCCTTTTCCCTGGGAGGAATTTTCTTCCGTCTGGAATTCTGGGCTGAAAAATGGCACTTCCCCGGACCTGCAAGTGGAATGCACCATCGAGCTTTGCACCCAGGCAAAAGGTGGCAGACTTGGGCTCTCAGGTGCCAATGATGGGGCCCCATTACCCCCAGAAAAAGAACAATGGCTTTCTGTCCTGGCACCTTTTCCCTGGGAGGAATCTTCATTGGTCTGGAATTCTGGGCTGAAAACGGCTCTTTCCCTTACCCGCATATGGCACGCACCGTTGAGCTTTGAGCCCAGGGAAAAGGTGGCAGCCCTGGGCTCTCAGCTGTCAATTTTGGGGCCCCATTAACCCTAGAAAAGGCACAAGCGCTTTCTGTCCTGGCACCTTTTCCCAGGGAGAAATCTTCGCTGGCCTGGAATTCTGGGATGAGAAACGGCACATTCCCGGACTTGCAAATGGCACACGCCGTCGACATTTGCGCCCAAGGAAAAGGTGGCAGCCTTGGGCTCTCAGGTGCCAAAGATGGGGCCCCATTACCCCTAGAAAAAGAACAATCGCTTTCTGTCCTGGCACCTTTTCCCTGGGAGGAATCTTCATTGGTCTGGAAGTCTAAGCTGAAAACGGCTCTTTCCCTTAACCGCATGTGGCACGCACCGTCGAGCTTTGCGCCTAGGGAAAAGGTGGCAGCCCTGGGCTCTCAGCTGCCAATTTTGGGGCCCCATTAACCCTAGAAAAGGCACAAGCGCTTTCTGTCCTGGCACCTTTTCCCAGGGAGAAATCTTCGCTGGCCTGGAATTCTGGGATGAGAAACGGCACATTCCCGGACTTGCAAATGGCACGCGCCGTCGACATTTGCGCCCAGGGAAAAGGTGGCAGCCTTGGGCTCTCAGGTGCCAAAGATGGGGCCCCATTACCCCTAGAAAAGGCACAATGGCTTTCTGTCCTGGCACCTTTTCCCTGGGAGGAATCTTCATTGGTCTGGAAGTCTAAGCTGAAAACGGCTCTTTCCCTTAACCGCATGTGGCACGCACCGTCGAGCTTTGCGCCTAGGGAAAAGGTGGCAGCCCTGGGCTCTCAGCTGCCAATTTTGGGGCCCCATTAACCCTAGAAAAGGCACAAGCACTTTCTGTCCTGGCACCTTTTCCCAGGGAGAAATCTTCGCTGGTCTGGAATTCTGGGATGAGAAACGGCACATTCCCGGACTTGCAAGTGGTACGCGCCGTCGGCATTTGCGCCCAGGGAAAAGGTGGCAGCCTTGGGCTCTCAGGTGTCGAATATGAGGCCCCATTACCCCTAGAAAAGGCACAATGGCTTTCTTTCCTGACACCTTTTCCCAGAGAGGAATCGACTTCCGTCTGGAATTCTGGGCTGAAAACCGGCCCTTTCCCGGACCCGCACAGGGTATGCACCGTCAAGCTTTGCACCCAGGGAAAAGGTGGCAGCCTTGGGCTCTCAGGTGCCAATGATGGGGCCCAATTAGCATTACAAAATACACCATGGCTTTGTCTCCTGGTACCTTTTCCCTCTGAGGAATCTTCATAGGTCTGGAATTCTGGGCTGAAAAATGGCACTTTCCCGGACCCGCACGTGGAACGCTCCGTCGAGCTTTGCGCCCAGGGAAAAGGTGGCAGCCTTGGGCTCTCAGGTGTCAATTTTGGGGCCCCATTAACCCTAGAAAAGGCACAATTGCTTTCTGCCCTGGCACCTTTTCCCTGGGAGAAATCTTCATCGGCCTGGAATTCTGGGATGAGAAACAGCACATTCCTGGACCCGCAAGTGGCACGCACCGTCGAGCTTTGCGCTCAAGGAAAAGGTTGCAGCCTTCGGCTCTCAGGTGTAAATGATGGAGACCCATTAACCCTAGAAAAGGAACAATCGCTTTCTGTCCTGGCACCTTTTCCCAGGGAGGAATCTTCATCGGTCTGGAATTCTGGAATGAGAAACGGCAATTTCCCGGACCCTCACGTAGCACGCATGGTCGAGCTTTGTGCCCAGGATATAGGAGGCAACCTTGGGCTCTCAGGTGCCAATGATGGAGCCCGATTAACCCTAGAAATGGAACAATCGCTTTCTGTCCTGGGAGCCTCTTCCCTGTGAGGAGTCTTCATCCGTCTGGAATTGAGGGCTGAAAAACGGCACTTTCCCGGACAAGAAAGTGGTCCGCGCCGTTGATGTTTGCGCCCACAGAAAAGGTGGCAGCCTTGAACTCTGAGGTGCCAATGATGGGGCACCATTGACCCTAGAAAAGGACAATTCGATTTCTGACCTGGCACCTTTTCCCTGGGAGGTGTCTTCGTCCGTCTGGAATTCTGGGCTGAAAAATGGCACTTCCCCGGAACCGCAAGTGGCACGCGCCGTCGACATTTGCGCCCAGGCAAAAGGTGGCAGCCTTCGGCTCTGAGGTGCCAATGATGGGGGTCCCGTTAACACTTGCTTTCTGTCCTGGCACCTTTTCCCAGGGAGGAATCTTCGTCCGTCTGCAAATCTGGCTTCAAAAATGGCACTGCCCCAAACCCGCACAAGGTACACACCGTCGAGCTTTGCGCCCAGGGAAAAGGGGGCAGCCTTGGGCTCTCAGCTGCCAATGATGGTGCCCCATTACCCCTACAAAAGGCATAATGGCTTTCTGTCCTGGCACCTTTTCCCAGGGACGAATCTTCATCGGTTTGGAATTCTGGTCTGAGAATCGGCACTTTCCTGGACCCGCAAGTGGAACGCACCATCGAGCTTTGCGTCCAGGGAAAAGGTGGCAGCCTTGGGCTCTCAGGTGCCAATGATGGGGCCCCATTACCTTTACTAAAAGCACAATGGCTTTCTGTCCTGGCACCTTTTCCCTGGGAGGAGTCTTCATTGGTCTGGAATTCTGGGCTGTAAAATGGCACTTTCTGGGACCAGCACGTGGCACGCACTGTCGTGCTTTGCGCCCAGGGAAAAGGAGGCAACCTCTGGCTCTCAGATGCCAATGACGGGCCCCCATTAACACTAGAAATGCAACAATCGCTTTCTGTCCTGGGAGCCTTTTCCCAGGGAGGAGTCGTCATCCGTCTGGAATCCTGGGCTGAACAAAGCACTTTCTCTGACCTGCACGTGGCAGGCACCATCTAGCTTTGCGCCCAGGGAAAAGGTGGCAGCCTTGGGCTCTAAGGTGCCAACGATGGGTCCCCGTTAACACTAGATAAATAACAGTCGCTTTCTGTCCTGGCACCTTTTCCCTGGGAGGAATTTTTGTCCGTCTGGAATTCTGGGCTGAAAAATGGCACTTCCCCGGACCTGCAAGTGGAATGCACCGTCGAGCTTTGCACCCAGGCAAAAGGTGGCAGACTTGGGCTCTCAGGTGCCAATGATGGGGCCCCATTACCCCCAGAAAAAGAACAATGGCTTTCTGTCCTGGCACCTTTTCCCTGGGAGGAATCTTCATTGGTCTGGAATTCTGGGCTGAAAACGGCTCTTTCCCTTACCCGCATATGGCACGCACCGTTGAGCTTTGAGCCCAGGGAAAAGGTGGCAGCCCTGGGCTCTCAGCTGTCAATTTTGGGGCCCCATTAACCCTAGAAAAGGCACAAGCGCTTTCTGTCCTGGCACCTTTTCCCAGGGAGAAATCTTCGCTGGCCTGGAATTCTGGGATGAGAAACGGCACATTCCCAGACTTGCAAATGGCACGCGCCGTCGACATTTGCGCCCAGGGAAAAGGTGGCAGCCTTGGGCTCTCAGGTGCCAAAGATGGGGCCCCATTACCCCTAGAAAAGGCACAATGGCTTTCTGTCTTGACACCTTTTCCCAGAGAGGAATCGACTTCCGTCTGGAATTCTGGGCTGAAAAACGGCCCTTTCCCGGACCCGCACAGGGTATGCACCGTCGAGCTTTGCACCCAGGGAAAAGGTGGCAGCCTTGGGCTCTCAGGTGCCAATGATGGGGCCCAATTAGCATTACAAAATACACAATGGCTTTGTCTCCTGGTACCTTTTCCCAGGGAGGAATCTTCATAGGTCTGGAATTCTGGGCTGAAAAATGGCACTTTCCCGGAACCGCACGTGGAACGCTCCCTCGAGCTTTGCGCCCAGGGAAAAGGTGGCAGCCTTGGGCTCTCAGGTGTCAATTTTGGGGCCCCATTAACCCTAGAAAAGGCACAATTGCTTTCTGTCCTGGCACCTCTTCCCTGGGAGAAATCTTCATCGGCCTGGAATTCTGGAATGAGAAACAGCACATTCCTGGACCCGCAAGTGGCACGCACCGTCGAGCTTTGCGCTCAGGGAAAAGGTTGCAGCCTTCGGCTCTCAGGTGTCAATGATGGAGCCTCACTAACCCTAGAAAAGGAACAATCCCTTTCTGTCCTGACACCTTTTCCCAGGGAGGAATCTTCATCGGTCTGGAATTCTGGAATGAGAAACGTCAATTTCCCGGACCCTCACGTAGCTCGCATGGTCGAGCTTTGCGGCCAGGGTATAGGAGGCAACCTTGGGCTCTCAGGTGCCAATGATAAGGCCCAATTAACCCTAGAAATGGAACAATCGCTTTCTGTCCTGGGAGCCTCTTCCCTGTGAGGAGTCTTCATCCGTCTGGAATTGAGGTCTTAAAAACGGCACTTTCCCGGACAAGAAAGTGGTCCGCGCCGTTGATGTTTGCGCCCACGGAAAAGGTGGCAGCCTTGAACTCTGAGGTGCCAATGATGGGGCACCATTGACCCTAGAAAAGGACAATTCGATTTCTGACCTGGCACCTTTTCCCTGGGAGGTGTCTTTGTCCGTCTGGAATTCTGGGCTGAAAAATGGCACTTCCCCGGAACCGCAAGTGGCACGCGCCGTCGACATTTGCGCCCAGGCAAAAGGTGGCAGCCTTCGGCTCTCAGGTGCCAATGATGGGGGTCCCGTTAACACTTGCTTTCTGTCCTGGCACCTTTTCCCAGGGAGGAATCTTCGTCCGTCTGCAAATCTGGCTTCAAAAATGGCACTGCCCCAAACCCGCACAAGGTACACACCGTCGAGCTTTGCGCCCAGGGAAAAGGGGGCAGCCTTGGGCTCTCAGCTGCCAATGATGGTGACCCATTACCCCTACAAAAGGCACAATGGCTTTCTGTCCTGGCACCTTTTCCCAGGGAGGAATCTTCATCGGTTTGGAATTCTGGTCTGCGAATCGACACTTTCCTGGACCCGCAAGTGGAACGCACCATCGAGCTTTGCGTCCAGGGAAAAGGTAGCAGTCTTGGGCTCTCAGGTGCCAATGATGGGGCCCCATTACCTTTACAAAAAGCACAATGGCTTTCTGTCCTGGCACCTTTTCCCTGGGAGGAGTCTTCATTGGTCTGGAATTCTGGGCTGTAAAATGGCACTTTCTGGGACCAGCACGTGGTACGCACTGTCGTGCTTTGCGCCCAGGGAAAAGGAGGCAACCTCTGGCTCTCAGATGCCAATGACGGGCCCCCATTAACACTAGAAATGGAACAATCGCTTTCTGTCCTGGGAGCCTTTTCCCTGGGAGGAGTCGTCAGCCGTCTGGAATTCTGGGCTGAACAAAGCACTTTCTCTGAGCTGCACGTGGCAGGCACCATCTCGATTTGCGCCCAGGGAAAAGGTGGCAGCCTTGGGCTCTCAGGTGCCAACGATGGGGCCCCGTTAACACTAGATAAATAACAATCCCTTTCTGTCCTGGCACCTTTTCCCTGGGAGGAATTTTCGTCCGTCTGGAATTCTGGGCTGAAAAACGGCACTGCCCCGGACCTGCAAGTGGAATGCACCGTCGAGCTTTGTGCCCAGGCAAAAGGTGGCAGCCTTGGGCTCTCAGGTGCCAAAGATGGGGCCCCATTACCCCTAGAAAAGGCACAATGGCTTTCTGTCCTGGCACCTTTTCCCTGGGAGGAATCTTCATTGGTCTGGAAGTCTAAGCTGAAAACGGCTCTTTCCCTTAACCGCATGTGGCACGCACCGTCGAGCTTTGCGCCTAGGGAAAAGGTGGCAGCCCTGGGCTCTCAGCTGCCAATTTTGGGGCCCCATTAACCCTAGAAAAGGCACAAGCACTTTCTGTCCTGGCACCTTTTCCCAGGGAGAAATCTTCGCTGGTCTGGAATTCTGGGATGAGAAACGGCACATTCCCGGACTTGCAAGTGGTACGCGCCGTCGGCATTTGCGCCCAGGGAAAAGGTGGCAGCCTTGGGCTCTCAGGTGTCGAATATGAGGCCCCATTACCCCTAGAAAAGGCACAATGGCTTTCTTTCCTGACACCTTTTCCCAGAGAGGAATCGACTTCCGTCTGGAATTCTGGGCTGAAAACCGGCCCTTTCCCGGACCCGCACAGGGTATGCACCGTCAAGCTTTGCACCCAGGGAAAAGGTGGCAGCCTTGGGCTCTCAGGTGCCAATGATGGGGCCCAATTAGCATTACAAAATACACCATGGCTTTGTCTCCTGGTACCTTTTCCCTCTGAGGAATCTTCATAGGTCTGGAATTCTGGGCTGAAAAATGGCACTTTCCCGGACCCGCACGTGGAACGCTCCGTCGAGCTTTGCGCCCAGGGAAAAGGTGGCAGCCTTGGGCTCTCAGGTGTCAATTTTGGGGCCCCATTAACCCTAGAAAAGGCACAATTGCTTTCTGCCCTGGCACCTTTTCCCTGGGAGAAATCTTCATCGGCCTGGAATTCTGGGATGAGAAACAGCACATTCCTGGACCCGCAAGTGGCACGCACCGTCGAGCTTTGCGCTCAAGGAAAAGGTTGCAGCCTTCGGCTCTCAGGTGTAAATGATGGAGACCCATTAACCCTAGAAAAGGAACAATCGCTTTCTGTCCTGGCACCTTTTCCCAGGGAGGAATCTTCATCGGTCTGGAATTCTGGAATGAGAAACGGCAATTTCCCGGACCCTCACGTAGCACGCATGGTCGAGCTTTGTGCCCAGGATATAGGAGGCAACCTTGGGCTCTCAGGTGCCAATGATGGAGCCCGATTAACCCTAGAAATGGAACAATCGCTTTCTGTCCTGGGAGCCTCTTCCCTGTGAGGAGTCTTCATCCGTCTGGAATTGAGGGCTGAAAAACGGCACTTTCCCGGACAAGAAAGTGGTCCGCGCCGTTGATGTTTGCGCCCACAGAAAAGGTGGCAGCCTTGAACTCTGAGGTGCCAATGATGGGGCACCATTGACCCTAGAAAAGGACAATTCGATTTCTGACCTGGCACCTTTTCCCTGGGAGGTGTCTTCGTCCGTCTGGAATTCTGGGCTGAAAAATGGCACTTCCCCGGAACCGCAAGTGGCACGCGCCGTCGACATTTGCGCCCAGGCAAAAGGTGGCAGCCTTCGGCTCTGAGGTGCCAATGATGGGGGTCCCGTTAACACTTGCTTTCTGTCCTGGCACCTTTTCCCAGGGAGGAATCTTCGTCCGTCTGCAAATCTGGCTTCAAAAATGGCACTGCCCCAAACCCGCACAAGGTACACACCGTCGAGCTTTGCGCCCAGGGAAAAGGGGGCAGCCTTGGGCTCTCAGCTGCCAATGATGGTGCCCCATTACCCCTACAAAAGGCATAATGGCTTTCTGTCCTGGCACCTTTTCCCAGGGACGAATCTTCATCGGTTTGGAATTCTGGTCTGAGAATCGGCACTTTCCTGGACCCGCAAGTGGAACGCACCATCGAGCTTTGCGTCCAGGGAAAAGGTGGCAGCCTTGGGCTCTCAGGTGCCAATGATGGGGCCCCATTACCTTTACTAAAAGCACAATGGCTTTCTGTCCTGGCACCTTTTCCCTGGGAGGAGTCTTCATTGGTCTGGAATTCTGGGCTGTAAAATGGCACTTTCTGGGACCAGCACGTGGCACGCACTGTCGTGCTTTGCGCCCAGGGAAAAGGAGGCAACCTCTGGCTCTCAGATGCCAATGACGGGCCCCCATTAACACTAGAAATGCAACAATCGCTTTCTGTCCTGGGAGCCTTTTCCCAGGGAGGAGTCGTCATCCGTCTGGAATCCTGGGCTGAACAAAGCACTTTCTCTGACCTGCACGTGGCAGGCACCATCTAGCTTTGCGCCCAGGGAAAAGGTGGCAGCCTTGGGCTCTAAGGTGCCAACGATGGGTCCCCGTTAACACTAGATAAATAACAGTCGCTTTCTGTCCTGGCACCTTTTCCCTGGGAGGAATTTTTGTCCGTCTGGAATTCTGGGCTGAAAAATGGCACTTCCCCGGACCTGCAAGTGGAATGCACCGTCGAGCTTTGCACCCAGGCAAAAGGTGGCAGACTTGGGCTCTCAGGTGCCAATGATGGGGCCCCATTACCCCCAGAAAAAGAACAATGGCTTTCTGTCCTGGCACCTTTTCCCTGGGAGGAATCTTCATTGGTCTGGAATTCTGGGCTGAAAACGGCTCTTTCCCTTACCCGCATATGGCACGCACCGTTGAGCTTTGAGCCCAGGGAAAAGGTGGCAGCCCTGGGCTCTCAGCTGTCAATTTTGGGGCCCCATTAACCCTAGAAAAGGCACAAGCGCTTTCTGTCCTGGCACCTTTTCCCAGGGAGAAATCTTCGCTGGCCTGGAATTCTGGGATGAGAAACGGCACATTCCCAGACTTGCAAATGGCACGCGCCGTCGACATTTGCGCCCAGGGAAAAGGTGGCAGCCTTGGGCTCTCAGGTGCCAAAGATGGGGCCCCATTACCCCTAGAAAAGGCACAATGGCTTTCTGTCTTGACACCTTTTCCCAGAGAGGAATCGACTTCCGTCTGGAATTCTGGGCTGAAAAACGGCCCTTTCCCGGACCTGCACAGGGTATGCACCGTCGAGCTTTGCACCCAGGGAAAAGGTGTCAGCCTTGGGCTCTCAGGTGCCAATGATGGGGCCCAATTAGCATTACAAAATACACCATGGCTTTGTCTCCTGGTACCTTTTCCCTCTGAGGAATCTTCATAGGTCTGGAATTCTGGGCTGAAAAATGGCACTTTCCTGGACCCGCAAGTGGCACGCACCATCGAGCTTTGCGTCCAGGGAAAAGGGGGCAGTCTCGGGCTCTCAGGTGCCAATGATGGGGCCCAATTAGCATTACAAAATACACAATGGCTTTGTCTCCTGGTACCTTTTCCCTCTGAGGAATCTTCATAGGTTTGGAATTCTGTGCTGAAAAAAGGCACTTTCCGAGGCCCGCACGTGGAACGTTCCGTCGAGCTTTGCGCCCAGGGAAAAGGGGGCAGCCTTGGGCTCTCAGGTGCCAATGATGGTGCCCCATTACCCCTACAAAAGGCACAATGGCTTTCTGTCCTGGCACCTTTTCCCAGGGAGGAATCTTCATCGGTTTGGAATTCTGGTCTGAGAATCGGCACTTTCCTGGACCCGCAAGTGGAACGCACCATCGAGCTTTGCGTCCAGGGAAAAGGTGGCAGCCTTGGGCTCTCAGGTGCCAATGATGGGACCCCATTACCTTTACTAAAAGCACAATGGCTTTCTGTCCTGGCACCTTTTCCCTGGGAGGAGTCTTCATTGGTCTGGAATTCTGGGCTGTAAAATGGCACTTTCTGGGACCAGCACGTGGCACGCACTGTCGTGCTTTGCACCCAGGGAAAAGGAGGCAACCTCTGGCTCTCAGATGCCAATGACGGGCCCCCATTAACACTAGAAATGGAACAATCGCTTTCTGTCCGGGGAGCCTTTTCCCTGGGAGGAGTCGTCATCCGTCTGGAATCCTGGGCTGAACAAAGCACTTTCTCTGACCTGCACGTGGCAGGCACCATCTAGCTTTGCGCCCAGGGAAAAGGTGGCAGCCTTGGGCTCTAAGGTGCCAACGATGGGTCCCCGTTAACACTAGATAAATAACAGTCGCTTTCTGTCCTGGCACCTTTTCCCTGGGAGGAATTTTCGTCCGTCTGGAATTCTGGGCTGAAAAATGGCACTTCCCCGGACCTGCAAGTGGAATGCACCGTCGAGCTTTGCACCCAGGCAAAAGGTGGCAGACTTGGGCTCTCAGGTGCCAATGATGGGGCCCCATTACCCCCAGAAAAAGAACAATGGCTTTCTGTCCTGGCACCTTTTCCCTGGGAGGAATCTTCATTGGTCTGGAATTCTGGGCTGAAAACGGCTCTTTCCCTTACCCGCATATGGCACGCACCGTTGAGCATTGAGCCCAGGGAAAAGGTGGCAGCCCTGGGCTCTCAGCTGCCAATTTTGGGGCCCCATTAACCCTAGAAAAGGCACAAGCGCTTTCTGTCCTGGCACCTTTTCCCAGGGAGAAATCTTCGCTGGCCTGGAATTCTGGGATGAGAAACGGCACATTCCCGGACTTGCAAATGGCACGCGCCGTCGACATTTGCGCCCAGGGAAAAGGTGGCAGCCTTGGGCTCTCAGGTGCCAAAGATGGGGCCCCATTACGCCTAGAAAAGGCACAATGGCTTTCTGTCTTGACACCTTTTCCCAGAGAGGAATCGAGTTCCGTCTGGAATTCTGGGCTGAAAAACGGCCCTTTCCCGGACCCGCACAGGGTATGCACCGTCGAGCTTTGCGTCCAGGGAAAAGGTGGCAGCCTTGGGCTCTCAGGTGCCAATGATGGGGCCAATTAGCATTACAAAATACACAATGGCTTTGTCTCCTGGTACCTTTTCCCTCTGAGGAATCTTCATAGGTCTGGAATTCTGGGCTGTAAAATGGCACTTTCTGGGACCAGCACGTGGCACGCACTGTCGTGCTTTGCGCCCAGGGAAAAGGAGGCAACCTCTGGCTCTCAGATGCCAATGACGGGCCCCCATTAACACTAGAAATGGAACAATCGCTTTCTGTCCTGGGAGCCCTTTCCCTGGGAGGAGTCGTCATCCGTCTGGAATCCTGGGCTGAACAAAGCACTTTCTCTGACCTGCACGTGGCAGGCACCATCTAGCTTTGCGCCCAGGGAAAAGGTGGCAGCCTTGGGCTCTCAGGTGCCAACGATGGGTCCCCGTTAACACTAGATAAATAACAATTGCTTTCTGTCCTGGCACCTTTACCCTGGGAGGAATTTTCGTCCGTCTGGAATTCTGGGCTGAAAAACGGCACTTACCCGGACCTGCAAGTGGAATGCACCGTCGAGCTTTGCACCCAGGCAAAAGGTGGCAGCCTTGGGCTCTCAGGTGCCAATGATGGGGCCCCATTACCCCTAAAAAAAGAACAATCGCTTTCTGTCCTGGCACCTTTTCCCTGGGAGGAATCTTCATTGGTCTGGAAGTCTGGGCTGAAAACGGCTCTTTCCCTTAACCGCATGTGGCACGCACCGTCGAGCTTTGCGCTTAGGGAAAAGGTGGCAGCCCTGGGCTCTCAGCTGCCAATTTTGGGGCCCCATTAACCCTAGAAAAGGCACAAGCGCTTTCTGTCCTGGCACCTTTTCCCAGGGAGAAATCTTCGCTGGCCTGGAATTCTGGGATGAGAAACGGCACATTCCCGGACTTGCAAGTGGTACGCGCCGTCGGCATTTGCGCCCAGGGAAAAGGTGGCAGCCTTGGGCTCTCAGGTGTCGAAGATGAGGCCCCATTACCCCTAGAAAAGGCACAATGGCTTTCTTTCCTGACACCTTTTCCCAGAGAGGAATCGACTTCCGTCTGGAATTCTGGGCTGAAAAACGGCCCTTTCCCGGACCCGCACAGGGTATGCACCGTCGAGCTTTGCACCCAGGGAAAAGGTGGCAGCCTTGGGCTCTCAGGTGCCAATGATGGGGCCCAATTAGCATTACAAAATACACCATGGCTTTGTCTCCTGGTACCTTTTCCCTCTGAGGAATCTTCATAGGTCTGGAATTCTGGGCTGAAAAATGGCACTTTCCCGGACCCGCACGTGGAACGCTCCGTCGAGCTTTGCGCCCAGGGAAAAGGTGGCAGCCTTGGGCTCTCAGGTGTCAATTTTGGGGCCCCATTAACCCTAGAAAAGGCACAATTGCTTTCTGCCCTGGCACCTTTTCCCTGGGAGAAATCTTCATCGGCCTCGAATTCTGGGATGAGAAACAGCACATTCCTGGACCCGCAAGTGGCACGCACCGAGTTTTGCGCTCAAGGAAAAGGTTGCAGCCTTCGGCTCTCAGGTGTCAATGATGGAGACCCATTAACCCTAGAAAAGGAACAGTCGCTTTCTGTCCTGGCACCTTTTCCCAGGGAGGAATCTTCATCGGTCTGGAATTCTGGAATGAGAAACGTCAATTTCCCGGACCCTCACGTAGCACGCATGGTCGAGCTTTGTGCCCAGGATATAGGAGGCAACCTTGGGCTCTCAGGTGCCAATGATGGAGCCCGATTAACCCTAGAAATGGAACAATCGCTTTCTGTCCTGGGAGCCTCTTGCCTGTGAGGAGTCTTCATCCGTCTGGAATTGAGGGCTGAAAAACGGCACTTTCCCGGACAAGAAAGTGGTCCGCGCCGTTGATGTTTGCGCCCACAGAAAAGGTGGCAGCCTTGAACTCTGAGGTGCCAATGATGGGGCACCATTGACCCTAGAAAAGGACAATTCGATTTCTGACCTGGCACCTTTTCCCTGGGAGGTGTCTTCGTCCGTCTGGAATTCTGGGCTGAAAAATGGCACTTCCCCGGAACCGCAAGTGGCACGCACCGTCGACATTTGCGCCCAGGCAAAAGGTGGCAGCCTTCGGCTCTCAGGTGCCAATGATGGGGGTCCCGTTAACACTTGCTTTCTGTCCTGGCACCTTTTCCCAGGGAGGAATCTTCGTCCGTCTGCAAATCTGGCTTCAAAAATGGCACTGCCCCAAACCCGCACAAGGTACACACCGTCGAGCTTTGCGCCCAGGGAAAAGGGGGCAGCCTTGGGCTCTCAGCTGCCAATGATGGTGCCCCATTACCCCTACAAAAGGTACAATGGCTTTCTGTCCTGGCACCTTTTCCCAGGGAGGAATCTTCATCGGTTTGGAATTCTGGTCTGAGAATCGGCACTTTCCTGGACCCGCAAGTGGAACGCACCATCGAGCTTTGCGTCCAGGGAAAAGGTGGCAGCCTTGGGCTCTCAGGTGCCAATGATGGGGCCCCATTACCTTTACTAAAAGCACAATGGCTTTCTGTCCTGGCACCTTTTCCCTGGGAGGAGTCTTCATTGGTCTGGAATTCTGGGCTGTAAAATGGCACTTTCTGGGACCAGCACGTGGCACGCACTGTCGTGCTTTGCGCCCAGGGAAAAGGAGGCAACCTCTGGCTCTCAGATGCCAATGACTGGCCCCCATTAACACTAGAAATGGAACAATCGCTTTCTGTCCTGGGAGCCTTTTCCCTGGGAGGAGTCGTCAGCCGTCTGGAATTCTGGGCTGAACAAAGCACTTTCTCTGACCTGCACGTGGGAGGCACCATCTCGATTTGCGCCCAGGGAAAAGGTGGCAGCCCTGGGCTCTCAGCTGCCAATTTTGGGGCCCCATTAACCCTAGAAAAGGCACAAGCGCTTTCTGTCCTGGCACCTTTTCCCAGGGAGAAATCTTCGCTGGCCTGGAATTCTGGGATGAGAAACGGCACATTCCCGGACTTGCAAATGGCACGCGCCGTCGACATTTGCGCCCAGGGAAAAGGTGGCAGCCTTGGGCTCTCAGGTGCCAAAGATGGGGCCCCATTACCCCTAGAAAAGGCACAATGGCTTTCTGTCTTGACACCTTTTCCCAGAGAGGAATCGACTTCCGTCTGGAATTCTGGGCTGAAAAACGGCCCTTTCCCGGACCCGCACAGGGTATGCACCGTCGAGCTTTGCACCCAGGGAAAAGGTGGCAGCCTTGGGCTCTCAGGTGCCAATGATGGGGCCCAATTAGCATTACAAAATACACAATGGCTTTGTCTCCTGGTACCTTTTCCCAGGCAGGAATCTTCATAGGTCTGGAATTCTGGGCTGTAAAATGGCACTTTCTGGGACCAGCACGTGGCACGCACTGTCGTGCTTTGCGCCCAGGGAAAAGGAGGCAACCTCTGGCTCTCAGATGCCAATGACGGGCCCCCATTAACACTAGAAATGGAACAATCGCTTTCTGTCCTGGGAGCCCTTTCCCTGGGAGGAGTCGTCATCCGTCTGGAATCCTGGGCTGAACAAAGCACTTTCTCTGACCTGCACGTGGCAGGCACCATCTAGCTTTGCGCCCAGGGAAAAGGTGGCAGCCTTGGGCTCTCAGGTGCCAACGATGGGTCCCCGTTAACACTAGATAAATAACAATTGCTTTCTGTCCTGGCACCTTTACCCTGGGAGGAATTTTCGTCCGTCTGGAATTCTGGGCTGAAAAACGGCACTTACCCGGACCTGCAAGTGGAATGCACCGTCGAGCTTTGCACCCAGGCAAAAGGTGGCAGCCTTGGGCTCTCAGGTGCCAATGATGGGGCCCCATTACCCCTAAAAAAAGAACAATCGCTTTCTGTCCTGGCACCTTTTCCCTGGGAGGAATCTTCATTGGTCTGGAAGTCTGGGCTGAAAACGGCTCTTTCCCTTAACCGCATGTGGCACGCACCGTCGAGCTTTGCGCCTAGGGAAAAGGTGGCAGCCCTGGGCTCTCAGCTGCCAATTTTGGGGCCCCATTAAACCTAGAAAAGGCACAATGGCTTTCTGTCCTGGCACCTTTTCCCAGGGAGAAATCTTCGCTGGCCTGGAATTCTGGGATGAGAAACGGCACATTCCCGGACTTGCAAGTGGTACGCGCCGTCGGCATTTGCGCCCAGGGAAAAGGTGGCAGCCTTGGGCTCTCAGGTGTCGAAGATGAGGCCCCATTACCCCTAGAAAAGGCCCAATGCCTTTCTTTCCTGACACCTTTTCCCAGAGAGGAATCGACTTCCGTCTGGAATTCTGGGCTGAAAAACGGCCCTTTCCCGGACCCGCACAGGGTATGCACCGTCGAGCTTTGCACCCAGGGAAAAGGTGGCAGCCTTGGGCTCTCAGGTGCCAATGATGGGGCCCAATTAGCATTACAAAATACACCATGGCTTTGTCTCCTGGTACCTTTTCCCTCTGAGGAATCTTCATAGGTCTGGAATTCTGGGCTGAAAAATGGCACTTTCCCGGACCCGCACGTGGAACGCTCCCTCGAGCTTTGCGCCCAGGGAAAAGGTGGCAGCCTTGGGCTCTCAGGTGTCAATTTTGGGGCCCCATTAACCCTAGAAAAGGCACAATTGCTTTCTGCCCTGGCACCTTTTCCCTGGGAGAAATCTTCATCGGCCTGGAATTCTGGGATGAGAAACAGCACATTCCTGGACCCGCAAGTGGCACGCACCGTTGAGTTTTGCGCTCAAGGAAAAGGTTGCAGCCTTCGGCTCTCAGGTGTCAATGATGGAGACCCATTAACCCTAGAAAAGGAACAGTCGCTTTCTGTCCTGGCACCTTTTCCCAGGGAGGAATCTTCATCGGTCTGGAATTCTGGAATGAGAAACGTCAATTTCCCGGACCCTCACATAGCATGCATGGTCGAGCTTTGTGCCCAGGATATAGGAGGCAACCTTGGGCTCTCAGGTGCCAATGATGGAGCCCGATTAACCCTAGAAATGGAACAATCGCTTTCTGTCCTGGGAGCCTCTTCCCTGTGAGGAGTCTTCATCCGTCTGGAATTGAGGTCTGAAAAACGGCACTTTCCCGGACAAGAAAGTGGTCCGCGCCGTTGATGTTTGCGCCCACAGAAAAGGTGGCAGCCTTGAACTCTGAGGTGCCAATGATGGGGCACCATTGACCCTAGAAAAGGACAATTCGATTTCTGACCTGGCACCTTTTCCCTGGGAGGTGTCTTCGTCCGTCTGGAATTCTGGGCTGAAAAATGGCACTTCCCCGGAACCGCAAGTGGCACGCACCGTCGACATTTGCGCCCAGGCAAAAGGTGGCAGCCTTCGGCTCTCAGGTGCCAATGATGGGGGTCCCGTTAACACTTGCTTTCTGTCCTGGCACCTTTTCCCAGGGAGGAATCTTCGTCCGTCTGCAAATCTGGCTTCAAAAATGGCACTGCCCCAAACCCGCACAAGGTACACACCGTCGAGCTTTGCGCCCAGGGAAAAGGGGGCAGCCTTGGGCTCTCAGGTGCCAATGATGGTGCCCCATTACCCCTACAAAAGGCACAATGGCTTTCTGTCCTGGCACCTTTTCCCAGGGAGGAATCTTCATCGGTTTGGAATTCTGGTCTGAGAATCGGCACTTTCCTGGACCCGCAAGTGGAACGCACCATCGAGCTTTGCGTCCAGGGAAAAGGTGGCAGCCTTGGGCTCTCAGGTGCCAATGATGGGACCCCATTACCTTTACTAAAAGCACAATGGCTTTCTGTCCTGGCACCTTTTCCCTGGGAGGAGTCTTCATTGGTCTGGAATTCTGGGCTGTAAAATGGCACTTTCTGGGACCAGCACGTGGCACGCACTGTCGTGCTTTGCGCCCAGGGAAAAGGAGGCAACCTCTGGCTCTCAGATGCCAATGACGGGCCCCCATTAACACTAGAAATGGAACAATCGCTTTCTGTCCGGGGAGCCTTTTCCCTGGGAGGAGTCGTCATCCTTCTGGAATCCTGGTCTGAACAAAGCACTTTCTCTGACCTGCACGTGGCAGGCACCATCTAGCTTTGCGCCCAGGGAAAAGGTGGCAGCCTTGGGCTCTAAGGTGCCAACGATGGGTCCCCGTTAACACTAGATAAATAACAGTCGCTTTCTGTCCTGGCACCTTTTCCCTGGGAGGAATTTTTGTCCGTCTGGAATTCTGGGCTGAAAAATGGCACTTCCCCGGACCTGCAAGTGGAATGCACCGTCGAGCTTTGCACCCAGGCAAAAGGTGGCAGACTTGGGCTCTCAGGTGCCAATGATGGGGCCCCATTACCCCCAGAAAAAGAACAATGGCTTTCTGTCCTGGCACCTTTTCCCTGGGAGGAATCTTCATTGGTCTGGAATTCTGGGCTGAAAACGGCTCTTTCCCTTACCCGCATATGGCACGCACCGTTGAGCTTTGAGCCCAGGGAAAAGGTGGCAGCCCTGGGCTCTCAGCTGTCAATTTTGGGGCCCCATTAACCCTAGAAAAGGCACAAGCGCTTTCTGTCCTGGCACCTTTTCCCAGGGAGAAATCTTCGCTGGCCTGGAATTCTGGGATGAGAAACGGCACATTCCCAGACTTGCAAATGGCACGCGCCGTCGACATTTGCGCCCAGGGAAAAGGTGGCAGCCTTGGGCTCTCAGGTGCCAAAGATGGGGCCCCATTACCCCTAGAAAAGGCACAATGGCTTTCTGTCTTGACACCTTTTCCCAGAGAGGAATCGACTTCCGTCTGGAATTCTGGGCTGAAAAACGGCCCTTTCCCGGACCCGCACAGGGTATGCACCGTCGAGCTTTGCACCCAGGGAAAAGGTGGCAGCCTTGGGCTCTCAGGTGCCAATGATGGGGCCCAATTAGCATTACAAAATACACAATGGCTTTGTCTCCTGGTACCTTTTCCCAGGGAGGAATCTTCATAGGTCTGGAATTCTGGGCTGAAAAATGGCACTTTCCCGGAACCGCACGTGGAACGCTCCCTCGAGCTTTGCGCCCAGGGAAAAGGTGGCAGCCTTGGGCTCTCAGGTGTCAATTTTGGGGTCCCATTAACCCTAGAAAAGGCACAATTGCTTTCTGTCCTGGCACCTCTTCCCTGGGAGAAATCTTCATCGGCCTGGAATTCTGGAATGAGAAACAGCACATTCCTGGACCCGCAAGTGGCACGCACCGTCGAGCTTTGCGCTCAGGGAAAAGGTTGCAGCCTTCGGCTCTCAGGTGTCAATGATGGAGCCTCATTAACCCTAGAAAAGGAACAATCCCTTTCTGTCCTGACACCTTTTCCCAGGGAGGAATCTTCATCGGTCTGGAATTCTGGAATGAGAAACGTCAATTTCCCGGACCCTCACGTAGCTCGCATGGTCGAGCTTTGCGGCCAGGGTATAGGAGGCAACCTTGGGCTCTCAGGTGCCAATGATAAGGCCCAATTAACCCTAGAAATGGAACAATCGCTTTCTGTCCTGGGAGCCTCTTCCCTGTGAGGAGTCTTCATCCGTCTGGAATTGAGGTCTTAAAAACGGCACTTTCCCGGACAAGAAAGTGGTCCGCGCCGTTGATGTTTGCGCCCACGGAAAAGGTGGCAGCCTTGAACTCTGAGGTGCCAATGATGGGGCACCATTGACCCTAGAAAAGGACAATTCGATTTCTGACCTGGCACCTTTTCCCTGGGAGGTGTCTTCGTCCGTCTGGAATTCTGGGCTGAAAAATGGCACTTCCCCGGAACCGCAAGTGGCACGCGCCGTCGACATTTGCGCCCAGGCAAAAGGTGGCAGCCTTCGGCTCTCAGGTGCCAATGATGGGGGTCCCGTTAACACTTGCTTTCTGTCCTGGCACCTTTTCCCAGGGAGGAATCTTCGTCCGTCTGCAAATCTGGCTTCAAAAATGGCACTGCCCCAAACCCGCACAAGGTACACACCGTCGAGCTTTGCGCCCAGGGAAAAGGGGGCAGCCTTGGGCTCTCAGCTGCCAATGATGGTGACCCATTACCCCTACAAAAGGCACAATGGCTTTCTGTCCTGGCACCTTTTCCCAGGGAGGAATCTTCATCGGTTTGGAATTCTGGTCTGCGAATCGACACTTTCCTGGACCCGCAAGTGGAACGCACCATCGAGCTTTGCGTCCAGGGAAAAGGTAGCAGTCTTGGGCTCTCAGGTGCCAATGATGGGGCCCAATTAGCATTACAAAATACACAATGGCTTTGTCTCCTGGTACCTTTTCCCAGGGAGGAATCTTCATAGGTCTGGAATTCTGGGCTGAAAAATGGCACTTTCCCGGAACCGCACGTGGAACGCTCCCTCGAGCTTTGCGCCCAGGGAAAAGGTGGCAGCCTTGGGCTCTCAGGTGTCAATTTTGGGGTCCCATTAACCCTAGAAAAGGCACAATTGCTTTCTGTCCTGGCACCTCTTCCCTGGGAGAAATCTTCATCGGCCTGGAATTCTGGGATGAGAAACAGCACATTCCTGGACCCGCAAGTGGCACGCACCGTCGAGCTTTGCGCTCAGGGAAAAGGTTGCAGCCTTCGGCTCTCAGGTGTCAATGATGGAGCCTCACTAACCCTAGAAAAGGAACAATCCCTTTCTGTCCTGACACCTTTTCCCAGGGAGGAATCTTCATCGGTCTGGAATTCTGGAATGAGAAACGTCAATTTCCCGGACCCTCACGTAGCTCGCATGGTCGAGCTTTGCGGCCAGGGTATAGGAGGCAACCTTGGGCTCTCAGGTGCCAATGATAAGGCCCAATTAACCCTAGAAATGGAACAATCGCTTTCTGTCCTGGGAGCCTCTTCCCTGTGAGGAGTCTTCATCCGTCTGGAATTGAGGTCTTAAAAACGGCACTTTCCCGGACAAGAAAGTGGTCCGCGCCGTTGATGTTTGCGCCCACAGAAAAGGTGGCAGCCTTGAACTCTGAGGTGCCAATGATGGGGCACCATTGACCCTAGAAAAGGACAATTCGATTTCTGACCTGGCACCTTTTCCCTGGGAGGTGTCTTCGTCCGTCTGGAATTCTGGGCTGAAAAATGGCACTTCCCCGGAACCGCAAGTGGCACGCGCCGTCGACATTTGCGCCCAGGCAAAAGGTGGCAGCCTTCGGCTCTCAGGTGCCAATGATGGGGGTCCCGTTAACACTTGCTTTCTGTCCTGGCACCTTTTCCCAGGGAGGAATCTTCGTCCGTCTGCAAATCTGGCTTCAAAAATGGCACTGCCCCAAACCCGCACAAGGTACACACCGTCGAGCTTTGCGCCCAGGGAAAAGGGGGCAGCCTTGGGCTCTCAGCTGCCAATGATGGTGACCCATTACCCCTACAAAAGGCACAATGGCTTTCTGTCCTGGCACCTTTTCCCAGGGAGGAATCTTCATCGGTTTGGAATTCTGGTCTGCGAATCGACACTTTCCTGGACCCGCAAGTGGAACGCACCATCGAGCTTTGCGTCCAGGGAAAAGGTAGCAGTCTTGGGCTCTCAGGTGCCAATGATGGGGCCCCATTACCTTTACAAAAAGCACAATGGCTTTCTGTCCTGGCACCTTTTCCCTGGGAGGAGTCTTCATTGGTCTGGAATTCTGGGCTGTAAAATGGCACTTTCTGGGACCAGCACGTGGTACGCACTGTCGTGCTTTGCGCCCAGGGAAAAGGAGGCAACCTCTGGCTCTCAGATGCCAATGACGGGCCCCCATTAACACTAGAAATGGAACAATCGCTTTCTGTCCTGGGAGCCTTTTCCCTGGGAGGAGTCGTCAGCCGTCTGGAATTCTGGGCTGAACAAAGCACTTTCTCTGAGCTGCACGTGGCAGGCGCCATCTCGATTTGCGCCCAGGGAAAAGGTGGCAGCCTTGGGCTCTCAGGTGCCAACGATGGGGCCCCGTTAACACTAGATAAATAACAATCCCTTTCTGTCCTGGCACCTTTTCCCTGGGAGGAATTTTCGTCCGTCTGGAATTCTGGGCTGAAAAACGGCACTGCCCCGGACCTGCAAGTGGAATGCACCGTCGAGCTTTGTGCCCAGGCAAAAGGTGGCAGCCTTGGGCTCTCAGGTGCCAATGATGGGACCCCATTACCCCTAGAAAAAGAACAATCGCTTTCTGTCCTGACACCTTTTCCCAGGGAGGAATCTTCATTGGTCTGGAATTCTGGGCTGAAAACGGCTCTTTCCCTTACCAGCATGTGGCACACACCGTCGAGCTTTGCGCCCAGGGAAAAGGTGGCAGCCCTGGGCTCTCAGCTGCCAATTTTGGGGCCCCATTAACCCTAGAAAAGGCACAATCGCTTTCTGTCCTGGCACCTTTTCCCAGGGAGAAATATTCGCTGGCCTGGAATTCTGGGATGAGAAATGGCACATTCCCGGACTTGCAAGTGACACGCGCCGTCGACATTTTCGCCCAGGGAAAATGTGGCAGCCTTGGGGTCTCAGGTGCCAAAGATGGGGCCCCATTACCCCTAGAAAAGGCACAATGGCTTTTTGTCCTGACACCTTTACCCTGGGAGGAATCGACTTCCGTCTGGAATTCTGGGCTGAAAAACGGCCCTTTCCCGGACCTGCACAGGGTATGCACCGTCGAGCTTTGCACCCAGGGAAAAGGTGTCAGCCTTGGGCTCTCAGGTGCCAATGATGGGGCCCAATTAGCATTACAAAATACACAATGGCTTTGTCTCCTGGTACCTTTTCCCTCTGAGGAATCTTCATAGGTCTGGAATTCTGGGCTGAAAAATGGCACTTTCCTGGACCCGCAAGTGGCACGCACCATCGAGCTTTGCGTCCAGGGAAAAGGGGGCAGTCTCGGGCTCTCAGGTGCCAATGATGGGGCCCAATTAGCATTACAAAATACAAAATGGCTTTGTCTCCTGGTACCTTTTCCCTCTGAGGAATCTTCATAGGTTTGGAATTCTGTGCTGAAAAAAGGCACTTTCCGAGGCCCGCACGTGGAACGTTCCGTCGAGCTTTGCGCCCAGGGAAAAGGGGGCAGCCTTGGGCTCTCAGGTGCCAATGATGGTGCCCCATTACCCCTACAAAAGGCACAATGGCTTTCTGTCCTGGCACCTTTTCCCAGGGAGGAATCTTCATCGGTTTGGAATTCTGGTCTGAGAATCGGCACTTTCCTGGACCCGCAAGTGGAACGCACCATCGAGCTTTGCGTCCAGGGAAAAGGTGGCAGCCTTGGGCTCTCAGGTGCCAATGATGGGACCCCATTACCTTTACTAAAAGCACAATGGCTTTCTGTCCTGGCACCTTTTCCCTGGGAGGAGTCTTCATTGGTCTGGAATTCTGGGCTGTAAAATGGCACTTTCTGGGACCAGCACGTGGCACGCACTGTCGTGCTTTGCACCCAGGGAAAAGGAGGCAACCTCTGGCTCTCAGATGCCAATGACGGGCCCCCATTAACACTAGAAATGGAACAATCGCTTTCTGTCCGGGGAGCCTTTTCCCTGGGAGGAGTCGTCATCCGTCTGGAATCCTGGGCTGAACAAAGCACTTTCTCTGACCTGCACGTGGCAGGCACCATCTAGCTTTGCGCCCAGGGAAAAGGTGGCAGCCTTGGGCTCTAAGGTGCCAACGATGGGTCCCCGTTAACACTAGATAAATAACAGTCGCTTTCTGTCCTGGCACCTTTTCCCTGGGAGGAATTTTCGTCCGTCTGGAATTCTGGGCTGAAAAATGGCACTTCCCCGGACCTGCAAGTGGAATACACCGTCGAGCTTTGCACCCAGGCAAAAGGTGGCAGACTTGGGCTCTCAGGTGCCAATGATGGGGCCCCATTACCCCCAGAAAAAGAACAATGGCTTTCTGTCCTGGCACCTTTTCCCTGGGAGGAATCTTCATTGGTCTGGAATTCTGGGCTGAAAACGGCTCTTTCCCTTACCCGCATATGGCACGCACCGTTGAGCATTGAGCCCAGGGAAAAGGTGGCAGCCCTGGGCTCTCAGCTGCCAATTTTGGGGCCCCATTAACCCTAGAAAAGGCACAAGCGCTTTCTGTCCTGGCACCTTTTCCCAGGGAGAAATCTTCGCTGGCCTGGAATTCTGGGATGAGAAACGGCACATTCCCGGACTTGCAAATGGCACGCGCCGTCGACATTTGCGCCCAGGGAAAAGGTGGCAGCCTTGGGCTCTCAGGTGCCAAAGATGGGGCCCCATTACGCCTAGAAAAGGCACAATGGCTTTCTGTCTTGACACCTTTTCCCAGAGAGGAATCGAGTTCCGTCTGGAATTCTGGGCTGAAAAACGGCCCTTTCCCGGACCCGCACAGGGTATGCACCGTCGAGCTTTGCGTCCAGGGAAAAGGTGGCAGCCTTGGGCTCTCAGGTGCCAATGATGGGGCCAATTAGCATTACAAAATACACAATGGCTTTGTCTCCTGGTACCTTTTCCCTCTGAGGAATCTTCATAGGTCTGGAATTCTGGGCTGTAAAATGGCACTTTCTGGGACCAGCACGTGGCACGCACTGTCGTGCTTTGCGCCCAGGGAAAAGGAGGCAACCTCTGGCTCTCAGATGCCAATGACGGGCCCCCATTAACACTAGAAATGGAACAATCGCTTTCTGTCCTGGGAGCCCTTTCCCTGGGAGGAGTCGTCATCCGTCTGGAATCCTGGGCTGAACAAAGCACTTTCTCTGACCTGCACGTGGCAGGCACCATCTAGCTTTGCGCCCAGGGAAAAGGTGGCAGCCTTGGGCTCTCAGGTGCCAACGATGGGTCCCCGTTAACACTAGATAAATAACAATTGCTTTCTGTCCTGGCACCTTTACCCTGGGAGGAATTTTCGTCCGTCTGGAATTCTGGGCTGAAAAACGGCACTTACCCGGACCTGCAAGTGGAATGCACCGTCGAGCTTTGCACCCAGGCAAAAGGTGGCAGCCTTGGGCTCTCAGGTGCCAATGATGGGGCCCCATTACCCCTAAAAAAAGAACAATCGCTTTCTGTCCTGGCACCTTTTCCCTGGGAGGAATCTTCATTGGTCTGGAAGTCTGGGCTGAAAACGGCTCTTTCCCTTAACCGCATGTGGCACGCACCGTCGAGCTTTGCGCTTAGGGAAAAGGTGGCAGCCCTGGGCTCTCAGCTGCCAATTTTGGGGCCCCATTAACCCTAGAAAAGGCACAAGCGCTTTCTGTCCTGGCACCTTTTCCCAGGGAGAAATCTTCGCTGGCCTGGAATTCTGGGATGAGAAACGGCACATTCCCGGACTTGCAAGTGGTACGCGCCGTCGGCATTTGCGCCCAGGGAAAAGGTGGCAGCCTTGGGCTCTCAGGTGTCGAAGATGAGGCCCCATTACCCCTAGAAAAGGCACAATGGCTTTCTTTCCTGACACCTTTTCCCAGAGAGGAATCGACTTCCGTCTGGAATTCTGGGCTGAAAAACGGCCCTTTCCCGGACCCGCACAGGGTATGCACCGTCGAGCTTTGCACCCAGGGAAAAGGTGGCAGCCTTGGGCTCTCAGGTGCCAATGATGGGGCCCAATTAGCATTACAAAATACACCATGGCTTTGTCTCCTGGTACCTTTTCCCTCTGAGGAATCTTCATAGGTCTGGAATTCTGGGCTGAAAAATGGCACTTTCCCGGACCCGCACGTGGAACGCTCCGTCGAGCTTTGCGCCCAGGGAAAAGGTGGCAGCCTTGGGCTCTCAGGTGTCAATTTTGGGGCCCCATTAACCCTAGAAAAGGCACAATTGCTTTCTGCCCTGGCACCTTTTCCCTGGGAGAAATCTTCATCGGCCTCGAATTCTGGGATGAGAAACAGCACATTCCTGGACCCGCAAGTGGCACGCACCGAGTTTTGCGCTCAAGGAAAAGGTTGCAGCCTTCGGCTCTCAGGTGTCAATGATGGAGACCCATTAACCCTAGAAAAGGAACAGTCGCTTTCTGTCCTGGCACCTTTTCCCAGGGAGGAATCTTCATCGGTCTGGAATTCTGGAATGAGAAACGTCAATTTCCCGGACCCTCACGTAGCACGCATGGTCGAGCTTTGTGCCCAGGATATAGGAGGCAACCTTGGGCTCTCAGGTGCCAATGATGGAGCCCGATTAACCCTAGAAATGGAACAATCGCTTTCTGTCCTGGGAGCCTCTTGCCTGTGAGGAGTCTTCATCCGTCTGGAATTGAGGGCTGAAAAACGGCACTTTCCCGGACAAGAAAGTGGTCCGCGCCGTTGATGTTTGCGCCCACAGAAAAGGTGGCAGCCTTGAACTCTGAGGTGCCAATGATGGGGCACCATTGACCCTAGAAAAGGACAATTCGATTTCTGACCTGGCACCTTTTCCCTGGGAGGTGTCTTCGTCCGTCTGGAATTCTGGGCTGAAAAATGGCACTTCCCCGGAACCGCAAGTGGCACGCACCGTCGACATTTGCGCCCAGGCAAAAGGTGGCAGCCTTCGGCTCTCAGGTGCCAATGATGGGGGTCCCGTTAACACTTGCTTTCTGTCCTGGCACCTTTTCCCAGGGAGGAATCTTCGTCCGTCTGCAAATCTGGCTTCAAAAATGGCACTGCCCCAAACCCGCACAAGGTACACACCGTCGAGCTTTGCGCCCAGGGAAAAGGGGGCAGCCTTGGGCTCTCAGCTGCCAATGATGGTGCCCCATTACCCCTACAAAAGGCACAATGGCTTTCTGTCCTGGCACCTCTTCCCAGGGAGGAATCTTCATCGGTTTGGAATTCTGGTCTGAGAATCGGCACTTTCCTGGACCCGCAAGTGGAACGCACCATCGAGCTTTGCGTCCAGGGAAAAGGTGGCAGCCTTGGGCTCTCAGGTGCCAATGATGGGGCCCCATTACCTTTACTAAAAGCACAATGGCTTTCTGTCCTGGCACCTTTTCCCTGGGAGGAGTCTTCATTGGTCTGGAATTCTGGGCTGTAAAATGGCACTTTCTGGGACCAGCACGTGGCACGCACTGTCGTGCTTTGCGCCCAGGGAAAAGGAGGCAACCTCTGGCTCTCAGATGCCAATGACTGGCCCCCATTAACACTAGAAATGGAACAATCGCTTTCTGTCCTGGGAGCCTTTTCCCTGGGAGGAGTCGTCAGCCGTCTGGAATTCTGGGCTGAACAAAGCACTTTCTCTGACCTGCACGTGGGAGGCACCATCTCGATTTGCGCCCAGGGAAAAGGTGGCAGCCCTGGGCTCTCAGCTGCCAATTTTGGGGCCCCATTAACCCTAGAAAAGGCATGAGCGCTTTCTGTCCTGGCACCTTTTCCCAGGGAGAAATCTTCGCTGGCCTGGAATTCTGGGATGAGAAACGGCACATTCCCGGACTTGCAAATGGCACGCGCCGTCGACATTTGCGCCCAGGGAAAAGGTGGCAGCCTTGGGCTCTCAGGTGCCAAAGATGGGGCCCCATTACCCCTAGAAAAGGCACAATGGCTTTCTGTCTTGACACCTTTTCCCAGAGAGGAATCGAGTTCCGTCTGGAATTCTGGGCTGAAAAACGGCCCTTTCCCGGACCCGCACAGGGTATGCACCGTCGAGCTTTGCGTCCAGGGAAAAGGTGGCAGCCTTGGGCTCTCAGGTGCCAATGATGGGGCCCAATTAGCATTACAAAATACACAATGGCTTTGTCTCCTGGTACCTTTTCCCAGGCAGGAATCTTCATAGGTCTGGAATTCTGGGCTGTAAAATGGCACTTTCTGGGACCAGCACGTGGCACGCACTGTCGTGCTTTGCGCCCAGGGAAAAGGAGGCAACCTCTGGCTCTCAGATGCCAATGACGGGCCCCCATTAACACTAGAAATGGAACAATCGCTTTCTGTCCTGGGAGCCCTTTCCCTGGGAGGAGTCGTCATCCGTCTGGAATCCTGGGCTGAACAAAGCACTTTCTCTGACCTGCACGTGGCAGGCACCATCTAGCTTTGCGCCCAGGGAAAAGGTGGCAGCCTTGGGCTCTCAGGTGCCAACGATGGGTCCCCGTTAACACTAGATAAATAACAATTGCTTTCTGTCCTGGCACCTTTACCCTGGGAGGAATTTTCGTCCGTCTGGAATTCTGGGCTGAAAAACGGCACTTACCCGGACCTGCAAGTGGAATGCACCGTCGAGCTTTGCACCCAGGCAAAAGGTGGCAGCCTTGGGCTCTCAGGTGCCAATGATGGGGCCCCATTACCCCTAAAAAAAGAACAATCGCTTTCTGTCCTGGCACCTTTTCCCTGGGAGGAATCTTCATTGGTCTGGAAGTCTGGGCTGAAAACGGCTCTTTCCCTTAACCGCATGTGGCACGCACCGTCGAGCTTTGCGCCTAGGGAAAAGGTGGCAGCCCTGGGCTCTCAGCTGCCAATTTTGGGGCCCCATTAAACCTAGAAAAGGCACAATCGCTTTCTGTCCTGGCACCTTTTCCCAGGGAGAAATCTTCGCTGGCCTGGAATTCTGGGATGAGAAACGGCACATTCCCGGACTTGCAAGTGGTACGCGCCGTCGGCATTTGCGCCCAGGGAAAAGGTGGCAGCCTTGGGCTCTCAGGTGTCGAAGATGAGGCCCCATTACCCCTAGAAAAGGCCCAATGCCTTTCTTTCCTGACACCTTTTCCCAGAGAGGAATCGACTTCCGTCTGGAATTCTGGGCTGAAAAACGGCCCTTTCCCGGACCCGCACAGGGTATGCACCGTCGAGCTTTGCACCCAGGGAAAAGGTGGCAGCCTTGGGCTCTCAGGTGCCAATGATGGGGCCCAATTAGCATTACAAAATACACCATGGCTTTGTCTCCTGGTACCTTTTCCCTCTGAGGAATCTTCATAGGTCTGGAATTCTGGGCTGAAAAATGGCACTTTCCCGGACCCGCACGTGGAACGCTCCCTCGAGCTTTGCGCCCAGGGAAAAGGTGGCAGCCTTGGGCTCTCAGGTGTCAATTTTGGGGCCCCATTAACCCTAGAAAAGGCACAATTGCTTTCTGCCCTGGCACCTTTTCCCTGGGAGAAATCTTCATCGGCCTGGAATTCTGGGATGAGAAACAGCACATTCCTGGACCCGCAAGTGGCACGCACCGTTGAGTTTTGCGCTCAAGGAAAAGGTTGCAGCCTTCGGCTCTCAGGTGTCAATGATGGAGACCCATTAACCCTAGAAAAGGAACAGTCGCTTTCTGTCCTGGCACCTTTTCCCAGGGAGGAATCTTCATCGGTCTGGAATTCTGGAATGAGAAACGTCAATTTCCCGGACCCTCACATAGCATGCATGGTCGAGCTTTGTGCCCAGGATATAGGAGGCAACCTTGGGCTCTCAGGTGCCAATGATGGAGCCCGATTAACCCTAGAAATGGAACAATCGCTTTCTGTCCTGGGAGCCTCTTCCCTGTGAGGAGTCTTCATCCGTCTGGAATTGAGGTCTGAAAAACGGACCTTTCCCGGACAAGAAAGTGGTCCGCGCCGTTGATGTTTGCGCCCACAGAAAAGGTGGCAGCCTTGAACTCTGAGGTGCCAATGATGGGGCACCATTGACCCTAGAAAAGGACAATTCGATTTCTGACCTGGCACCTTTTCCCTGGGAGGTGTCTTCGTCCGTCTGGAATTCTGGGCTGAAAAATGGCACTTCCCCGGAACCGCAAGTGGCACGCACCGTCGACATTTGCGCCCAGGCAAAAGGTGGCAGCCTTCGGCTCTCAGGTGCCAATGATGGGGGTCCCGTTAACACTTGCTTTCTGTCCTGGCACCTTTTCCCAGGGAGGAATCTTCGTCCGTCTGCAAATCTGGCTTCAAAAATGGCACTGCCCCAAACCCGCACAAGGTACACACCGTCGAGCTTTGCGCCCAGGGAAAAGGGGGCAGCCTTGGGCTCTCAGCTGCCAATGATGGTGCCCCATTACCCCTACAAAAGGCACAATGGCTTTCTGTCCTGGCACCTTTTCCCAGGGAGGAATCTTCATCGGTTTGGAATTCTGGTCTGAGAATCGGCACTTTCCTGGACCCGCAAGTGGAACGCACCATCGAGCTTTGCGTCCAGGGAAAAGGTGGCAGCCTTGGGCTCTCAGGTGCCAATGATGGGACCCCATTACCTTTACTAAAAGCACAATGGCTTTCTGTCCTGGCACCTTTTCCCTGGGAGGAGTCTTCATTGGTCTGGAATTCTGGGCTGTAAAATGGCACTTTCTGGGACCAGCACGTGGCACGCACTGTCGTGCTTTGCGCCCAGGGAAAAGGAGGCAACCTCTGGCTCTCAGATGCCAATGACGGGCCCCCATTAACACTAGAAATGGAACAATCGCTTTCTGTCCGGGGAGCCTTTTCCCTGGGAGGAGTCGTCATCCGTCTGGAATCCTGGGCTGAACAAAGCACTTTCTCTGACCTGCACGTGGCAGGCACCATCTAGCTTTGCGCCCAGGGAAAAGGTGGCAGCCTTGGGCTCTAAGGTGCCAACGATGGGTCCCCGTTAACACTAGATAAATAACAGTCGCTTTCTGTCCTGGCACCTTTTCCCTGGGAGAAATCTTCATCGGCCTGGAATTCTGGGCTGAAAAATGGCACTTCCCCGGACCTGCAAGTGGAATGCACCGTCGAGCTTTGCACCCAGGCAAAAGGTGGCAGACTTGGGCTCTCAGGTGCCAATGATGGGGCCCCATTACCCCCAGAAAAAGAACAATGGCTTTCTGTCCTGGCACCTTTTCCCTGGGAGGAATCTTCATTGGTCTGGAATTCTGGGCTGAAAACGGCTCTTTCCCTTACCCGCATATGGCACGCACCGTTGAGCTTTGAGCCCAGGGAAAAGGTGGCAGCCCTGGGCTCTCAGCTGCCAATTTTGGGGCCCCATTAACCCTAGAAAAGGCACAATGGCTTTCTGTCCTGGCACCTTTTCCCAGGGAGAAATCTTCGCTGGCCTGGAATTCTGGGATGAGAAACGGCACATTCCCAGACTTGCAAATGGCACGCGCCGTCGACATTTGCGCCCAGGGAAAAGGTGGCAGCCTTGGGCTCTCAGGTGCCAAAGATGGGGCCCCATTACCCCTAGAAAAGGCACAATGGCTTTCTGTCTTGACACCTTTTCCCAGAGAGGAATCGACTTCCGTCTGGAATTCTGGGCTGAAAAACGGCCCTTTCCCGGACCCGCACAGGGTATGCACCGTCGAGCTTTGCACCCAGGGAAAAGGTGGCAGCCTTGGGCTCTCAGGTGCCAATGATGGGGCCCAATTAGCATTACAAAATACACAATGGCTTTGTCTCCTGGTACCTTTTCCCAGGGAGGAATCTTCATAGGTCTGGAATTCTGGGCTGAAAAATGGCACTTTCCCGGAACCGCACGTGGAACGCTCCCTCGAGCTTTGCGCCCAGGGAAAAGGTGGCAGCCTTGGGCTCTCAGGTGTCAATTTTGGGGTCCCATTAACCCTAGAAAAGGCACAATTGCTTTCTGTCCTGGCACCTCTTCCCTGGGAGAAATCTTCATCGGCCTGGAATTCTGGAATGAGAAACAGCACATTCCTGGACCCGCAAGTGGCACGCACCGTCGAGCTTTGCGCTCAGGGAAAAGGTTGCAGCCTTCGGCTCTCAGGTGTCAATGATGGAGCCTCATTAACCCTAGAAAAGGAACAATCCCTTTCTGTCCTGACACCTTTTCCCAGGGAGGAATCTTCATCGGTCTGGAATTCTGGAATGAGAAACGTCAATTTCCCGGACCCTCACGTAGCTCGCATGGTCGAGCTTTGCGGCCAGGGTATAGGAGGCAACCTTGGGCTCTCAGGTGCCAATGATAAGGCCCAATTAACCCTAGAAATGGAACAATCGCTTTCTGTCCTGGGAGCCTCTTCCCTGTGAGGAGTCTTCATCCGTCTGGAATTGAGGTCTTAAAAACGGCACTTTCCCGGACAAGAAAGTGGTCCGCGCCGTTGATGTTTGCGCCCACGGAAAAGGTGGCAGCCTTGAACTCTGAGGTGCCAATGATGGGGCACCATTGACCCTAGAAAAGGACAATTCGATTTCTGACCTGGCACCTTTTCCCTGGGAGGTGTCTTCGTCCGTCTGGAATTCTGGGCTGAAAAATGGCACTTCCCCGGAACCGCAAGTGGCACGCGCCGTCGACATTTGCGCCCAGGCAAAAGGTGGCAGCCTTCGGCTCTCAGGTGCCAATGATGGGGGTCCCGTTAACACTTGCTTTCTGTCCTGGCACCTTTTCCCAGGGAGGAATCTTCGTCCGTCTGCAAATCTGGCTTCAAAAATGGCACTGCCCCAAACCCGCACAAGGTACACACCGTCGAGCTTTGCGCCCAGGGAAAAGGGGGCAGCCTTGGGCTCTCAGCTGCCAATGATGGTGACCCATTACCCCTACAAAAGGCACAATGGCTTTCTGTCCTGGCACCTTTTCCCAGGGAGGAATCTTCATCGGTTTGGAATTCTGGTCTGCGAATCGACACTTTCCTGGACCCGCAAGTGGAACGCACCATCGAGCTTTGCGTCCAGGGAAAAGGTAGCAGTCTTGGGCTCTCAGGTGCCAATGATGGGGCCCCATTACCTTTACAAAAAGCACAATGGCTTTCTGTCCTGGCACCTTTTCCCTGGGAGGAGTCTTCATTGGTCTGGAATTCTGGGCTGTAAAATGGCACTTTCTGGGACCAGCACGTGGTACGCACTGTCGTGCTTTGCGCCCAGGGAAAAGGAGGCAACCTCTGGCTCTCAGATGCCAATGACGGGCCCCCATTAACACTAGAAATGGAACAATCGCTTTCTGTCCTGGGAGCCTTTTCCCTGGGAGGAGTCGTCAGCCGTCTGGAATTCTGGGCTGAACAAAGCACTTTCTCTGAGCTGCACGTGGCAGGCACCATCTCGATTTGCGCCCAGGGAAAAGGTGGCAGCCTTGGGCTCTCAGGTGCCAACGATGGGGCCCCGTTAACACTAGATAAATAACAATCCCTTTCTGTCCTGGCACCTTTTCCCTGGGAGGAATTTTCGTCCGTCTGGAATTCTGGGCTGAAAAACGGCACTGCCCCGGACCTGCAAGTGGAATGCACCGTCGAGCTTTGTGCCCAGGGAAAAGGTGGCAGCCCTGGGCTCTCAGCTGCCAATTTTGGGGCCCCATTAACCCTAGAAAAGGCACAATCGCTTTCTGTCCTGGCACCTTTTCCCAGGGAGAAATATTCGCTGGCCTGGAATTCTGGGATGAGAAATGGCACATTCCCGGACTTGCAAGTGACACGCGCCGTCGACATTTGCGCCCAGGGAAAAGGTGGCAGCCTTGGGGTCTCAGGTGCCAAAGATGGGGCCCCATTACCCCTAGAAAAGGCACAATGGCTTTTTGTCCTGACACCTTTTCCCAGGGAGGAATCGACTTCCGTCTGGAATTCTGGGCTGAAAAACGGCCCTTTCCCGGACCTGCACAGGGTATGCACCGTCGAGCTTTGCACCCAGGGAAAAGGTGTCAGCCTTGGGCTCTCAGGTGCCAATGATGGGGCCCAATTAGCATTACAAAATACACAATGGCTTTGTCTCCTGGTACCTTTTCCCTCTGAGGAATCTTCATAGGTCTGGAATTCTGGGCTGAAAAATGGCACTTTCCTGGACCCGCAAGTGGCACGCACCATCGAGCTTTGCGTCCAGGGAAAAGGGTCAGTCTCGGGCTCTCAGGTGCCAATGATGGGGCCCAATTAGCATTACAAAATACACAATGGCTTTGTCTCCTGGTACCTTTTCCCTCTGAGGAATCTTCATAGGTTTGGAATTCTGTGCTGAAAAAAGGCACTTTCCGAGGCCCGCACGTGGAACGTTCCGTCGAGCTTTGCGCCCAGGGAAAAGGGGGCAGCCTTGGGCTCTCAGGTGCCAATGATGGTGCCCCATTACCCCTACAAAAGGCACAATGGCTTTCTGTCCTGGCACCTTTTCCCAGGGAGGAATCTTCATCGGTTTGGAATTCTGGTCTGAGAATCGGCACTTTCCTGGACCCGCAAGTGGAACGCACTATCGAGCTTTGCGTCCAGGGAAAAGGTGGCAGCCTTGGGCTCTCAGGTGCCAATGATGGGACCCCATTACCTTTACTAAAAGCACAATGGCTTTCTGTCCTGGCACCTTTTCCCTGGGAGGAGTCTTCATTGGTCTGGAATTCTGGGCTGTAAAATGGCACTTTCTGGGACCAGCACGTGGCACGCACTGTCGTGCTTTGCGCCCAGGGAAAAGGAGGCAACCTCTGGCTCTCAGATGCCAATGACGGGCCCCCATTAACACTAGAAATGGAACAATCGCTTTCTGTCCGGGGAGCCTTTTCCCTGGGAGGAGTCGTCATCCGTCTGGAATCCTGGGCTGAACAAAGCACTTTCTCTGACCTGCACGTGGCAGGCACCATCTAGCTTTGCGCCCAGGGAAAAGGTGGCAGCCTTGGGCTCTAAGGTGCCAACGATGGGTCCCCGTTAACACTAGATAAATAACAGTCGCTTTCTGTCCTGGCACCTTTTCCCTGGGCGGAATTTTCGTCCGTCTGGAATTCTGGGCTGAAAAATGGCACTTCCCCGGACCTGCAAGTGGAATACACCGTCGAGCTTTGCACCCAGGCAAAAGGTGGCAGACTTGGGCTCTCAGGTGCCAATGATGGGGCCCCATTACCCCCAGAAAAAGAACAATGGCTTTCTGTCCTGGCACCTTTTCCCTGGGAGGAATCTTCATTGGTCTGGAATTCTGGGCTGAAAACGGCTCTTTCCCTTACCCGCATATGGCACGCACCGTTGAGCATTGAGCCCAGGGAAAAGGTGGCAGCCCTGGGCTCTCAGCTGCCAATTTTGGGGCCCCATTAACCCTAGAAAAGGCACAAGCGCTTTCTGTCCTGGCACCTTTTCCCAGGGAGAAATCTTCGCTGGCCTGGAATTCTGGGATGAGAAACGGCACATTCCCGGACTTGCAAATGGCACGCGCCGTCGACATTTGCGCCCAGGGAAAAGGTGGCAGCCTTGGGCTCTCAGGTGCCAAAGATGGGGCCCCATTACCCCTAGAAAAGGCACAATGGCTTTCTGTCTTGACACCTTTTCCCAGAGAGGAATCGAGTTCCGTCTGGAATTCTGGGCTGAAAAACGGCCCTTTCCCGGACCCGCACAGGGTATGCACCGTCGAGCTTTGCGTCCAGGGAAAAGGTGGCAGCCTTGGGCTCTCAGGTGCCAATGATGGGGCCAATTAGCATTACAAAATACACAATGGCTTTGTCTCCTGGTACCTTTTCCCTCTGAGGAATCTTCATAGGTCTGGAATTCTGGGCTGTAAAATGGCACTTTCTGGGACCAGCACGTGGCACGCACTGTCGTGCTTTGCGCCCAGGGAAAAGGAGGCAACCTCTGGCTCTCAGATGCCAATGACGGGCCCCCATTAACACTAGAAATGGAACAATCGCTTTCTGTCCTGGGAGCCCTTTCCCTGGGAGGAGTCGTCATCCGTCTGGAATCCTGGGCTGAACAAAGCACTTTCTCTGACCTGCACGTGGCAGGCACCATCTAGCTTTGCGCCCAGGGAAAAGGTGGCAGCCTTGGGCTCTCAGGTGCCAACGATGGGTCCCCGTTAACACTAGATAAATAACAATTGCTTTCTGTCCTGGCACCTTTACCCTGGGAGGAATTTTCGTCCGTCTGGAATTCTGGGCTGAAAAACGGCACTTACCCGGACCTGCAAGTGGAATGCACCGTCGAGCTTTGCACCCAGGCAAAAGGTGGCAGCCTTGGGCTCTCAGGTGCCAATGATGGGGCCCCATTACCCCTAAAAAAAGAACAATCGCTTTCTGTCCTGGCACCTTTTCCCTGGGAGGAATCTTCATTGGTCTGGAAGTCTGGGCTGAAAACGGCTCTTTCCCTTAACCGCATGTGGCACGCACCGTCGAGCTTTGCGCTTAGGGAAAAGGTGGCAGCCCTGGGCTCTCAGCTGCCAATTTTGGGGCCCCATTAACCCTAGAAAAGGCACAAGCGTTTTCTGTCCTGGCACCTTTTCCCAGGGAGAAATCTTCGCTGGCCTGGAATTCTGGGATGAGAAATGGCACATTCCCGGACTTGCAAGTGGTACGCGCCGTCGGCATTTGCGCCCAGGGAAAAGGTGGCAGCCTTGGGCTCTCAGGTGTCGAAGATGAGGCCCCATTACCCCTAGAAAAGGCACAATGGCTTTCTTTCCTGACACCTTTTCCCAGAGAGGAATCGACTTCCGTCTGGAATTCTGGGCTGAAAAACGGCCCTTTCCCGGACCCGCACAGGGTATGCACCGTCGAGCTTTGCACCCAGGGAAAAGGTGGCAGCCTTGGGCTCTCAGGTGCCAATGATGGGGCCCAATTAGCATTACAAAATACACCATGGCTTTGTCTCCTGGTACCTTTTCCCTCTGAGGAATCTTCATAGGTCTGGAATTCTGGGCTGAAAAATGGCACTTTCCCGGACCCGCACGTGGAACGCTCCGTCGAGCTTTGCGCCCAGGGAAAAGGTGGCAGCCTTGGGCTCTCAGGTGTCAATTTTGGGGCCCCATTAACCCTAGAAAAGGCACAATTGCTTTCTGCCCTGGCACCTTTTCCCTGGGAGAAATCTTCATCGGCCTGGAATTCTGGGATGAGAAACAGCACATTCCTGGACCCGCAAGTGGCACGCACCGAGTTTTGCGCTCAAGGAAAAGGTTGCAGCCTTCGGCTCTCAGGTGTCAATGATGGAGACCCATTAACCCTAGAAAAGGAACAGTCGCTTTCTGTCCTGGCACCTTTTCCCAGGGAGGAATCTTCATCGGTCTGGAATTCTGGAATGAGAAACGTCAATTTCCCGGACCCTCACGTAGCACGCATGGTCGAGCTTTGTGCCCAGGATATAGGAGGCAACCTTGGGCTCTCAGGTGCCAATGATGGAGCCCGATTAACCCTAGAAATGGAACAATCGCTTTCTGTCCTGGGAGCCTCTTGCCTGTGAGGAGTCTTCATCCGTCTGGAATTGAGGGCTGAAAAACGGCACTTTCCCGGACAAGAAAGTGGTCCGCGCCGTTGATGTTTGCGCCCACAGAAAAGGTGGCAGCCTTGAACTCTGAGGTGCCAATGATGGGGCACCATTGACCCTAGAAAAGGACAATTCGATTTCTGACCTGGCACCTTTTCCCTGGGAGGTGTCTTCGTCCGTCTGGAATTCTGGGCTGAAAAATGGCACTTCCCCGGAACCGCAAGTGGCACGCGCCGTCGACATTTGCGCCCAGGCAAAAGGTGGCAGCCTTCGGCTTTCAGGTGCCAATGATGGGGGTCCCGTTAACACTTGCTTTCTGTCCTGGCACCTTTTCCCAGGGAGGAATCTTCGTCCGTCTGCAAATCTGGCTTCAAAAATGGCACTGCCCCAAACCCGCACAAGGTACACACCGTCGAGCTTTGCGCCCAGGGAAAAGGGGGCAGCCTTGGGCTCTCAGCTGCCAATGATGGTGCCCCATTACCCCTACAAAAGGTACAATGGCTTTCTGTCCTGGCACCTTTTCCCAGGGAGGAATCTTCATCGGTTTGGAATTCTGGTCTGAGAATCGGCACTTTCCTGGACCCGCAAGTGGAACGTACCATCGAGCTTTGCGTCCAGGGAAAAGGTGGCAGCCTTGGGCTCTCAGGTGCCAATGATGGGGCCCCATTACCTTTACTAAAAGCACAATGGCTTTCTGTCCTGGCACCTTTTCCCTGGGAGGAGTCTTCATTGGTCTGGAATTCTGGTCTGTAAAATGGCACTTTCTGGGACCAGCACGTGGCACGCACTGTCGTGCTTTGCGCCCAGGGAAAAGGAGGCAACCTCTGGCTCTCAGATGCCAATGACGGGCCCCCATTAACACTAGAAATGGAACAATCGCTTTCTGTCCTGGGAGCCTTTTCCCTGGGAGGAGTCGTCAGCCGTCTGGAATTCTGGGCTGAACAAAGCACTTTCTCTGACCTGCACGTGGGAGGCACCATCTCGATTTGCGCCCAGGGAAAAGGTGGCAGCCCTGGGCTCTCAGCTGCCAATTTTGGGGCCCCATTAACCCTAGAAAAGGCACAATGGCTTTCTGTCCTGGCACCTTTTCCCAGGGAGAAATCTTCGCTGGCCTGGAATTCTGGGATGAGAAACGGCACATTCCCAGACTTGCAAATGGCACGCGCCGTCGACATTTGCGCCCAGGGAAAAGGTGGCAGCCTTGGGCTCTCAGGTGCCAAAGATGGGGCCCCATTACCCCTAGAAAAGGCACAATGGCTTTCTGTCTTGACACCTTTTCCCAGAGAGGAATCGACTTCCGTCTGGAATTCTGGGCTGAAAAACGGCCCTTTCCCGGACCCGCACAGGGTATGCACCGTCGAGCTTTGCACCCAGGGAAAAGGTGGCAGCCTTGGGCTCTCAGGTGCCAATGATGGGGCCCAATTAGCATTATAAAATACACAATGGCTTTGTCTCCTGGTACCTTTTCCCAGGCAGGAATCTTCATAGGTCTGGAATTCTGGGCTGTAAAATGGCACTTTCTGGGACCAGCACGTGGCACGCACTGTCGTGCTTTGCGCCCAGGGAAAAGGAGGCAACCTCTGGCTCTCAGATGCCAATGACAGGCCCCCATTAACACTAGAAATGGAACAATCGCTTTCTGTCCTGGGAGCCCTTTCCCTGGGAGGAGTCGTCATCCGTCTGGAATCCTGGGCTGAACAAAGCACTTTCTCTGACCTGCACGTGGCAGGCACCATCTAGCTTTGCGCCCAGGGAAAAGGTGGCAGCCTTGGGCTCTCAGGTGCCAACGATGGGTCCCCGTTAACACTAGATAAATAACAATTGCTTTCTGTCCTGGCACCTTTACCCTGGGAGGAATTTTCGTCCGTCTGGAATTCTGGGCTGAAAAACGGCACTTACCCGGACCTGCAAGTGGAATGCACCGTCGAGCTTTGCACCCAGGCAAAAGGTGGCAGCCTTGGGCTCTCAGGTGCCAATGATGGGGCCCCATTACCCCTAAAAAAAGAACAATCGCTTTCTGTCCTGGCACCTTTTCCCTGGGAGGAATCTTCATTGGTCTGGAAGTCTGGGCTGAAAACGGCTCTTTCCCTTAACCGCATGTGGCACGCACCGTCGAGCTTTGCGCCTAGGGAAAAGGTGGCAGCCCTGGGCTCTCAGCTGCCAATTTTGGGGCCCCATTAAACCTAGAAAAGGCACAATCGCTTTCTGTCCTGGCACCTTTTCCCAGGGAGAAATCTTCGCTGGCCTGGAATTCTGGGATGAGAAACGGCACATTCCCGGACTTGCAAGTGGTACGCGCCGTCGGCATTTGCGCCCAGGGAAAAGGTGGCAGCCTTGGGCTCTCAGGTGCCAATGATGGGGCCCCATTACCTTTACTAAAAGCACAATGGCTTTCTGTCCTGGCACCTTTTCCCTGGGAGGAGTCTTCATTGGTCTGGAATTCTGGGCTGTAAAATGGCACTTTCTGGGACCAGCACGTGGCACGCACTGTCGTGCTTTGCGCCCAGGGAAAAGGAGGCAACCTCTGGCTCTCAGATGCCAATGACGGGCCCCCATTAACACTAGAAATGGAACAATCGCTTTCTGTCCGGGGAGCCTTTTCCCTGGGAGGAGTCGTCATCCTTCTGGAATCCTGGGCTGAACAAAGCACTTTCTCTGACCTGCACGTGGCAGGCACCATCTAGCTTTGCGCCCAGGGAAAAGGTGGCAGCCTTGGGCTCTCAGGTGCCAACGATGGGTCCCCGTTAACACTAGATAAATAACAGTCGCTTTCTGTCCTGGCACCTTTTCCCTGGGAGGAATTTTCGTCCGTCTGGAATTCTGGGCTGAAAAATGGCACTTCCCCGGACCTGCAAGTGGAATGCACCGTCGAGCTTTGCACCCAGGCAAAAGGTGGCAGCCTTGGGCTCTCAGGTGCCAATGATGGGGCCCCATTACCCCCAGAAAAAGAACAATGGCTTTCTGTCCTGGCAGCTTTTCCCTGGGAGGAATCTTCATTGGTCTGGAATTCTGGGCTGAAAACGGCTCTTTCCCTTACCCGCATGTGGCACACACCGTTGAGCTTTGAGCCCAGGGAAAAGGTGGCAGCCCTGGGCTCTCAGCTGCCAATTTTGGGGCCCCATTAACCCTAGAAAAGGCACGAGCGCTTTCTGTCCTGGCACCTTTTCCCAGGGAGAAATCTTCGCTGGCCTGGAATTCTGGGATGAGAAACGGCACATTCCCGGACTTGCAAATGGCACGCGCCGTCGACATTTGCGCCCAGGGAAAAGGTGGCAGCCTTGGGCTCTCAGGTGCCAAAGATGGGGCCCCATTACCCCTAGAAAAGGCACAATGGCTTTCTGTCTTGACACCTTTTCCCAGAGAGGAATCGAGTTCCGTCTGGAATTCTGGGCTGAAAAACGGCCCTTTCCCGGACCCGCACAGGGTATGCACCGTCGAGCTTTGCACCCAGGGAAAAGGTGGCAGCCTTGGGCTCTCAGGTGCCAATGATGGGGCCCAATTAGCATTACAAAATACACAATGGCTTTGTCTCCTGGTACCTTTTCCCAGGGAGGAATCTTCATAGGTCTGGAATTCTGGGCTGAAAAATGGCACTTTCCCGGACCCGCACGTGGAACGCTCTGTCGAGCTTTGCGCCCAGGGAAAAGGTGGCAGCCTTGGGCTCTCAGGTGTCAATTTTGGGGTCCCATTAACCCTAGAAAAGGCACAATTGCTTTCTGTCCTGGCACCTCTTCCCTGGGAGAAATCTTCATCGGCCTGGAATTCTGGGATGAGAAACAGCACATTCCTGGACCCGCAAGTGGCACGCACCGTCGAGCTTTGCGCTCAGGGAAAAGGTTGCAGCCTTCGGCTCTCAGGTGTCAATGATGGAGCCTCACTAACCCTAGAAAAGGAACAATCCCTTTCTGTCCTGACACCTTTTCCCAGGGAGGAATCTTCATCGGTCTGGAATTCTGGAATGAGAAACGGCAATTTCCCGGACCCTCACGTAGCACGCATGGTCGAGCTTTGCGCCCAGGGTATAGGAGGCAACCTTGGGCTCTCAGGTGCCAATGATAAGGCCCAATTAACCCTAGAAATGGAACAATCGCTTTCTGTCCTGGGAGCCTCTTCCCTGTGAGGAGTCTTCATCCGTCTGGAATTGAGGTCTTAAAAACGGCACTTTCCCGGACAAGAAAGTGGTCCGCGCCGTTGATGTTTGCGCCCACAGAAAAGGTGGCAGCCTTGAACTCTGAGGTGCCAATGATGGGGCACCATTGACCCTAGAAAAGGACAATTCGATTTCTGACCTGGCACCTTTTCCCTGGGAGGTGTCTTCGTCCGTCTGGAATTCTGGGCTGAAAAATGGCACTTCCCCGGAACCGCAAGTGGCACGCGCCGTCGACATTTGCGCCCAGGCAAAAGGTGGCAGCCTTCGGCTCTCAGGTGTCAATGATGGGGGTCCCGTTAACACTTGCTTTCTGTCCTGGCACCTTTTCCCAGGGAGGAATCTTCGTCCGTCTGCAAATCTGGCTTCAAAAATGGCACTGCCCCAAACCCGCACAAGGTACACACCGTCGAGCTTTGCGCCCAGGGAAAAGGGGGCAGCCTTGGGCTCTCAGCTGCCAATGATGGTGCCCCATTACGCCTAGAAAAGGCACAATGGCTTTCTGTCCTGGCACCTTTTCCCAGGGAGGAATCTTCATCGGTTTGGAATTCTGGTCTGCGAATCGACACTTTCCTGGGCCCGCAAGTGGAACGCACCATCGAGCTTTGCGTCCAGGGAAAAGGTAGCAGTCTTGGGCTCTCAGGTGCCAATGATGGGGCCCCATTACCTTTACAAAAAGCACAATGGCTTTCTGTCCTGGCACCTTTTCCCTGGGAGGAGTCTTCATTGGTCTGGAATTCTGGGCTGTAAAATGGCACTTTCTGGGACCAGCACGTGGTACGCACTGTCGTGCTTTGCGCCCAGGGAAAAGGAGGCAACCTCTGGCTCTCAGATGCCAATGACGGGCCCCCATTAACACTAGAAATGGAACAATCGCTTTCTGTCTTGGGAGCCTTTTCCCTGGGAGGAGTCGTCAGCCGTCTGGAATTCTGGGCTGAACAAAGCACTTTCTCTGAGCTGCACGTGGCAGGCACCATCTCGATTTGCGCCCAGGGAAAAGGTGGCAGCCTTGGGCTCTCAGGTGCCAACGATGGGGCCCCGTTAACACTAGATAAATAACAATCGCTTTCTGTCCTGGCACCTTTACCCTGGGAGGAATTTTCGTCCGTCTGGAATTCTGGGCTGAAAAACGGCACTGCCCCGGACCTGCAAGTAGAATGCACCGTCGAGCTTTGTGCCCAGGCAAAAGGTGGCAGCCTTGGGCTCTCAGGTGCCAATGATGGGACCCCATTACCCCTAGAAAAAGAACAATGGCTTTCTGTCCTGACACCTTTTCCCTGGGAGGAATCTTCATTGGTCTGGAATTCCGGGCTGAAAACGGCTCTTTCCCTTACCCGCATGTGGCACACACCGTCGAGCTTTGCGCCCAGGGAAAAGGTGGCAGCCCTGGGCTCTCAGCTGCCAATTTTGGGGCCCCATTAACCCTAGAAAAGGCACAATCGCTTTCTGTCCTGGCACCTTTTCCCAGGGAGAAATATTCGCTGGCCTGGAATTCTGGGATGAGAAATGGCACATTCCCGGACTTGCAAGTGGCACACGCCGTCGACATTTGCGCCCAGGGAAAAGGTGGCAGCCTTGGGGTCTCAGGTGCCAAAGATGGGGCCCCATTACCCCTAGAAAAGGCACAATGGCTTTTTGTCCTGACACCTTTTCCCAGGGAGGAATCGACTTCCGTCTGGAATTCTGGGCTGAAAAACGGCCCTTTCCCGGACCTGCACAGGGTATGCACCGTCGAGCTTTGCACCCAGGGAAAAGGTGTCAGCCTTGGGCTCTCAGGTGCCAATGATGGGGCCCAATTAGCATTACAAAATACACAATGGCTTTGTCTCCTGGTACCTTTTCCCTCTGAGGAATCTTCATAGGTCTGGAATTCTGGGCTGAAAAATGGCACTTTCCTGGACCCGCAAGTGGCACGCACCATCGAGCTTTGCGTCCAGGGAAAAGGGGGCAGTCTCGGGCTCTCAGGTGCCAATGATGGGGCCCAATTAGCATTACAAAATACACAATGGCTTTGTCTCCTGGTACATTTTCCCTCTGAGGAATCTTCATAGGTTTGGAATTCTGTGCTGAAAAAAGGCACTTTCCGAGGCCCGCACGTGGAACGTTCCGTCGAGCTTTGCGCCCAGGGAAAAGGGGGCAGCCTTGGGCTCTCAGGTGCCAATGATGGTGCCCCATTACCCCTACAAAAGGCACAATGGCTTTCTGTCCTGGCACCTTTTCCCAGGGAGGAATCTTCATCGGTTTGGAATTCTGGTCTGAGAATCGACACTTTCCTGGACCCGCAAGTGGAACGCACCATCGAGCTTTGCGTCCAGGGAAAAGGTGGCAGCCTTGGGCTCTCAGGTGCCAATGATGGGACCCCATTACCTTTACTAAAAGCACAATGGCTTTCTGTCCTGGCACCTTTTCCCTGGGAGGAGTCTTCATTGGTCTGGAATTCTGGGCTGTAAAATGGCACTTTCTGGGACCAGCACGTGGCACGCACTGTCGTGCTTTGCGCCCAGGGAAAAGGAGGCAACCTCTGGCTCTCAGATGCCAATGACGGGCCCCCATTAACACTAGAAATGGAACAATCGCTTTCTGTCCGGGGAGCCTTTTCCCTGGGAGGAGTCGTCAGCCGTCTGGAATTCTGGGCTGAACAAAGCACTTTCTCTGACCTGCATGTGGCAGGCACCATCTAGCTTTGCGCCCAGGGAAAAGGTGGCAGCCTTGGGCTCTAAGGTGCCAACGATTGGTCCCCGTTAACACTAGATAAATAACACTCGCTTTCTGTCCTGGCACCTTTTCCCTGGGAGGAATTTTCGTCCGTCTGGAATTCTGGGCTGAAAAATGGCACTTCCCCGGACCTGCAAGTGGAATGCACCGTCGAGCTTTGCACCCAGGCAAAAGGTGGCAGACTTGGGCTCTCAGGTGCCAATGATGGGGCCCCATTACCCCCAGAAAAAGAACAATGGCTTTCTGTCCTGGCACCTTTTCCCTGGGAGGAATCTTCATTGGTCTGGAATTCTGGGCTGAAAACGGCTCTTTCCCTTACCCGCATATGGCACGCACCGTTGAGCTTTGAGCCCAGGGAAAAGGTGGCAGCCCTGGGCTCTCAGCTGCCAATTTTGGGGCCCCATTAACCCTAGAAAAGGCACAATGGCTTTCTGTCCTGGCACCTTTTCCCAGGGAGAAATCTTCGCTGGCCTGGAATTCTGGGATGAGAAACGGCACATTCCCGGACTTGCAAATGGCACGCGCCGTCGACATTTGCGCCCAGGGAAAAGGTGGCAGCCTTGGGCTCTCAGGTGCCAAAGATGGGGCCCCATTACCCCTAGAAAAGGCACAATGGCTTTCTGTCTTGACACCTTTTCCCAGAGAGGAATCGAGTTCCGTCTGGAATTCTGGGCTGAAAAACGGCCCTTTCCCGGACCCGCACAGGGTATGCACCGTCGAGCTTTGCGTCCAGGGAAAAGGTGTCAGCCTTGGGCTCTCAGGTGCCAGTGATGGGGCCAATTAGCATTACAAAATACACAATGGCTTTGTCTCCTGGTACCTTTTCCCAGGCAGGAATCTTCATAGGTCTGGAATTCTGGGCTGTAAAATGGCACTTTCTGGGACCAGCACGTGGCACGCACTGTCGTGCTTTGCGCCCAGGGAAAAGGAGGCAACCTCTGGCTCTCAGATGCCAATGACGGGCCCCCATTAACACTAGAAATGGAACAATCGCTTTCTGTCCTGGGAGCCCTTTCCCTGGGAGGAGTCGTCATCCGTCTGGAATCCTGGGCTGAACAAAGCACTTTCTCTGACCTGCACGTGGCAGGCACCATCTAGCTTTGCGCCCAGGGAAAAGGTGGCAGCCTTGGGCTCTCAGGTGCCAACGATGGGTCCCCGTTAACACTAGATAAATAACAATTGCTTTCTGTCCTGGCACCTTTACCCTGGGAGGAATTTTCGTCCGTCTGGAATTCTGGGCTGAAAAACGGCACTTACCCGGACCTGCAAGTGGAATGCACCGTCGAGCTTTGCACCCAGGCAAAAGGTGGCAGCCTTGGGCTCTCAGGTGCCAATGATGGGGCCCCATTACCCCTAAAAAAAGAACAATCGCTTTCTGTCCTGGCACCTTTTCCCTGGGAGGAATCTTCATTGGTCTGGAAGTCTGGGCTGAAAACGGCTCTTTCCCTTAACCGCATGTGGCACGCACCGTCGAGCTTTGCGCCTAGGGAAAAGGTGGCAGCCCTGGGCTCTCAGATGCCAATGACGGGCCCCCATTAACACTAGAAATGGAACAATCGCTTTCTGTCCTGGGAGCCCTTTCCCTGGGAGGAGTCGTCATCCGTCTGGAATCCTGGGCTGAACAAAGCACTTTCTCTGACCTGCACGTGGCAGGCACCATCTAGCTTTGCGCCCAGGGAAAAGGTGGCAGCCTTGGGCTCTCAGGTGCCAACGATGGGTCCCCGTTAACACTAGATAAATAACAATTGCTTTCTGTCCTGGCACCTTTACCCTGGGAGGAATTTTCGTCCGTCTGGAATTCTGGGCTGAAAAACGGCACTTACCCGGACCTGCAAGTGGAATGCACCGTCGAGCTTTGCACCCAGGCAAAAGGTGGCAGCCTTGGGCTCTCAGGTGCCAATGATGGTGCCCCATTACCCCTACAAAAGGCACAATGGCTTTCTGTCCTGGCACCTTTTCCCAGGGAGGAATCTTCATCGGTTTGGAATTCTGGTCTGAGAATCGACACTTTCCTGGACCCGCAAGTGGAACGCACCATCGAGCTTTGCGTCCAGGGAAAAGGTGGCAGCCTTGGGCTCTCAGGTGCCAATGATGGGACCCCATTACCTTTACTAAAAGCACAATGGCTTTCTGTCCTGGCACCTTTTCCCTGGGAGGAGTCTTCATTGGTCTGGAATTCTGGGCTGTAAAATGGCACTTTCTGGGACCAGCACGTGGCACGCACTGTCGTGCTTTGCGCCCAGGGAAAAGGAGGCAACCTCTGGCTCTCAGATGCCAATGACGGGCCCCCATTAACACTAGAAATGGAACAATCGCTTTCTGTCCGGGGAGCCTTTTCCCTGGGAGGAGTCGTCAGCCGTCTGGAATTCTGGGCTGAACAAAGCACTTTCTCTGACCTGCATGTGGCAGGCACCATCTAGCTTTGCGCCCAGGGAAAAGGTGGCAGCCTTGGGCTCTAAGGTGCCAACGATTGGTCCCCGTTAACACTAGATAAATAACACTCGCTTTCTGTCCTGGCACCTTTTCCCTGGGAGGAATTTTCGTCCGTCTGGAATTCTGGGCTGAAAAATGGCACTTCCCCGGACCTGCAAGTGGAATGCACCGTCGAGCTTTGCACCCAGGCAAAAGGTGGCAGACTTGGGCTCTCAGGTGCCAATGATGGGGCCCCATTACCCCCAGAAAAAGAACAATGGCTTTCTGTCCTGGCACCTTTTCCCTGGGAGGAATCTTCATTGGTCTGGAATTCTGGGCTGAAAACGGCTCTTTCCCTTACCCGCATATGGCACGCACCGTTGAGCTTTGAGCCCAGGGAAAAGGTGGCAGCCCTGGGCTCTCAGCTGCCAATTTTGGGGCCCCATTAACCCTAGAAAAGGCACAATGGCTTTCTGTCCTGGCACCTTTTCCCAGGGAGAAATCTTCGCTGGCCTGGAATTCTGGGATGAGAAACGGCACATTCCCGGACTTGCAAATGGCACGCGCCGTCGACATTTGCGCCCAGGGAAAAGGTGGCAGCCTTGGGCTCTCAGGTGCCAAAGATGGGGCCCCATTACCCCTAGAAAAGGCACAATGGCTTTCTGTCTTGACACCTTTTCCCAGAGAGGAATCGAGTTCCGTCTGGAATTCTGGGCTGAAAAACGGCCCTTTCCCGGACCCGCACAGGGTATGCACCGTCGAGCTTTGCACCCAGGGAAAAGGTGGCAGCCTTGGGCTCTCAGGTGCCAATGATGGGGCCAATTAGCATTACAAAATACACAATGGCTTTGTCTCCTGGTACCTTTTCCCAGGCAGGAATCTTCATAGGTCTGGAATTCTGGGCTGTAAAATGGCACTTTCTGGGACCAGCACGTGGCACGCACTGTCGTGCTTTGCGCCCAGGGAAAAGGAGGCAACCTCTGGCTCTCAGATGCCAATGACGGGCCCCCATTAACACTAGAAATGGAACAATCGCTTTCTGTCCTGGGAGCCCTTTCCCTGGGAGGAGTCGTCATCCGTCTGGAATCCTGGGCTGAACAAAGCACTTTCTCTGACCTGCACGTGGCAGGCACCATCTAGCTTTGCGCCCAGGGAAAAGGTGGCAGCCTTGGGCTCTCAGGTGCCAACGATGGGTCCCCGTTAACACTAGATAAATAACAATTGCTTTCTGTCCTGGCACCTTTACCCTGGGAGGAATTTTCGTCCGTCTGGAATTCTGGGCTGAAAAACGGCACTTACCCGGACCTGCAAGTGGAATGCACCGTCGAGCTTTGCACCCAGGCAAAAGGTGGCAGCCTTGGGCTCTCAGGTGCCAATGATGGGGCCCCATTACCCCTAAAAAAAGAACAATCGCTTTCTGTCCTGGCACCTTTTCCCTGGGAGGAATCTTCATTGGTCTGGAAGTCTGGGCTGAAAACGGCTCTTTCCCTTAACCGCATGTGGCACGCACCGTCGAGCTTTGCGCCTAGGGAAAAGGTGGCAGCCCTGGGCTCTCAGATGCCAATGACGGGGCCCCATTAACCCTAGAAAAGGCACAAGCGCTTTCTGTCCTGGCACCTTTTCCCAGGGAGAAATCTTCGCTGGCCTGGAATTCTGGGATGAGAAACGGCACATTCCCGGATTTGCAAGTGGTACGCGCCGTCGGCATTTGCGCCCAGGGAAAAGGTGGCAGCCTTGGGCTCTCAGGTGTCGAAGATGAGGCCCCATTACCCCTAGAAAAGGCACAATGGCTTTCTTTCCTGACACCTTTTCCCAGAGAGGAATCGACTTCCGTCTGGAATTCTGGGCTGAAAAACGGCCCTTTCCCGGACCCGCACAGGGTATGCACCGTCGAGCTTTGCACCCAGGGAAAAGGTGTCAGCCTTGGGCTCTCAGGTGCCAATGATGGGGCCAATTAGCATTACAAAATACACCATGGCTTTGTCTCCTGGTACCTTTTCCCTCTGAGGAATCTTCATAGGTCTGGAATTCTGGGCTGTAAAATGGCACTTTCCCGGACCCGCACGTGGAACGCTCCGTCGAGCTTTGCGCCCAGGGAAAAGGTGGCAGCCTTGGGCTCTCAGGTGTCAATTTTGGGGCCCCATTAACCCTAGAAAAGGCACAATTGCTTTCTGCCCTGGCACCTTTTCCCTGGGAGAAATCTTCATCGGCCTGGAATTCTGGGATGAGAAACAGCACATTCCTGGACCCGCAAGTGGCACGCACCGAGTTTTGCGCTCAAGGAAAAGGTTGCAGCCTTCGGCTCTCAGGTGTCAATGATGGAGACCCATTAACCCTAGAAAAGGAACAGTCGCTTTCTGTCCTGGCACCTTTTCCCAGGGAGGAATCTTCATCGGTCTGGAATTCTGGAATGAGAAACGTCAATTTCCCGGACCCTCACGTAGCACGCATGGTCGAGCTTTGTGCCCAGGATATAGGAGGCAACCTTGGGCTCTCAGGTGCCAATGATGGAGCCCGATTAACCCTAGAAATGGAACAATCGCTTTCTGTCCTGGGAGCCTCTTGCCTGTGAGGAGTCTTCATCCGTCTGGAATTGAGGGCTGAAAAACGGCACTTTCCCGGACAAGAAAGTGGTCCGCGCCGTTGATGTTTGCGCCCACAGAAAAGGTGGCAGCCTTGAACTCTGAGGTGCCAATGATGGGGCACCATTGACCCTAGAAAAGGACAATTCGATTTCTGACCTGGCACCTTTTCCCTGGGAGGTGTCTTCGTCCGTCTGGAATTCTGGGCTGAAAAATGGCACTTCCCCGGAACCGCAAGTGGCACGCGCCGTCGACATTTGCGCCCAGGCAAAAGGTGGCAGCCTTCGGCTTTCAGGTGCCAATGATGGGGGTCCCGTTAACACTTGCTTTCTGTCCTGGCACCTTTTCCCAGGGAGGAATCTTCGTCCGTCTGCAAATCTGGCTTCAAAAATGGCACTGCCCCAAACCCGCACAAGGTACACACCGTCGAGCTTTGCGCCCAGGGAAAAGGGGGCAGCCTTGGGCTCTCAGGTGCCAATGATGGTGCCCCATTACCCCTACAAAAGGTACAATGGCTTTCTGTCCTGGCACCTTTTCCCAGGGAGGAATCTTCATCGGTTTGGAATTCTGGTCTGAGAATCGGCACTTTCCTGGACCCGCAAGTGGAACGTACCATCGAGCTTTGCGTCCAGGGAAAAGGTGGCAGCCTTGGGCTCTCAGGTGCCAATGATGGAGCCCCATTACCTTTACAAAAAGCACAATGGCTTTCTGTCCTGGCACCTTTTCCCTGGGAGGAGTCTTCATTGGTCTGGAATTCTGGGCTGTAAAATGGCACTTTCTGGGACCAGCACGTGGCACGCACTGTCGTGCTTTGCGCCCAGGCAAAAGGAGGCAACCTCTGGCTCTCAGATGCCAATGACGGGCCCCCATTAACACTAGAAATGGAACAATCGCTTTCTGTCCTGGGAGCCTTTTCCCTGGGAGGAGTCGTCAGCCGTCTGGAATTCTGGGCTGAACAAAGCACTTTCTCTGACCTGCACGTGGGAGGCACCATCTCGATTTGCGCCCAGGGAAAAGGTGGCAGCCCTGGGCTCTCAGCTGCCAATTTTGGGGCCCCATTAACCCTAGAAAAGGCACAAGCGCTTTCTGTCCTGGCACCTTTTCCCAGGGAGAAATCTTCGCTGGCCTGGAATTCTGGGATGAGAAACGGCACATTCCCAGACTTGCAAATGGCACGCGCCGTCGACATTTGCGCCCAGGGAAAAGGTGGCAGCCTTGGGCTCTCAGGTGCCAAAGATGGGGCCCCATTAACCCTAGAAAAGGCACAATGGCTTTCTGTCTTGACACCTTTTCCCAGAGAGGAATCGACTTCCGTCTGGAATTCTGGGCTGAAAAACGGCCCTTTCCCGGACCCGCACAGGGTATGCACCGTCGAGCTTTGCACCCAGGGAAAAGGTGTCAGCCTTGGGCTCTCAGGTGCCAATGATGGGGCCCAATTAGCATTACAAAATACACAATGGCTTTGTCTCCTGGTACCTTTTCCCAGGCAGGAATCTTCATAGGTCTGGAATTCTGGGCTGTAAAATGGCACTTTCTGGGACCAGCACGTGGCACGCACTGTCGTGCTTTGCGCCCAGGGAAAAGGAGGCAACCTCTGGCTCTCAGATGCCAATGACGGGCCCCCATTAACACTAGAAATGGAACAATCGCTTTCTGTCCTGGGAGCCCTTTCCCTGGGAGGAGTCGTCATCCGTCTGGAATCCTGGGCTGAACAAAGCACTTTCTCTGACCTGCACGTGGCAGGCACCATCTAGCTTTGCGCCCAGGGAAAAGGTGGCAGCCTTGGGCTCTCAGGTGCCAACGATGGGTCCCCGTTAACACTAGATAAATAACAATTGCTTTCTGTCCTGGCACCTTTACCCTGGGAGGAATTTTCGTCCGTCTGGAATTCTGGGCTGAAAAACGGCACTTACCCGGACCTGCAAGTGGAATGCACCGTCGAGCTTTGCACCCAGGCAAAAGGTGGCAGCCTTGGGCTCTCAGGTGCCAATGATGGGGCCCCATTACCCCAAAAAAAAGAACAATCGCTTTCTGTCCTGGCACCTTTTCCCTGGGAGGAATCTTCATTGGTCTGGAAGTCTGGGCTGAAAACGGCTCTTTCCCTTAACCGCATGTGGCACGCACGGTCGAGCTTGGCGCCTAGGGAAAAGGTGGCAGCCCTGGGCTCTCAGCTGCCAATTTTGGGGCCCCATTAAACCTAGAAAAGGCACAATGGCTTTCTGTCCTGGCACCTTTTCCCAGGGAGAAATCTTCGCTGGCCTGGAATTCTGGGATGAGAAACGGCACATTCCCGGACTTGCAAGTGGTACGCGCCGTCGGCATTTGCGCCCAGGGAAAAGGTGGCAGCCTTGGGCTCTCAGGTGTCGAAGATGAGGCCCCATTACCCCTAGAAAAGGCCCAATGCCTTTCTTTCCTGACACCTTTTCCCAGAGAGGAATCGACTTCCGTCTGGAATTCTGGGCTGAAAAACGGCCCTTTCCCGGACCCGCACAGGGTATGCACCGTCGAGCTTTGCACCCAGGGAAAAGGTGGCAGCCTTGGGCTCTCAGGTGCCAATGATGGGGCCCAATTAGCATTACAAAATACACCATGGCTTTGTCTCCTGGTACCTTTTCCCTCTGAGGAATCTTCATAGGTCTGGAATTCTGGCCTGAAAAATGGCACTTTCCCGGACCCGCACGTGGAACGCTCCGTCGAGCTTTGCGCCCAGGGAAAAGGTGGCAGCCTTGGGCTCTCAGGTGTCAATTTTGGGGCCCCATTAACCCTAGAAAAGGCACAATTGCTTTCTGCCCTGGCACCTTTTCCCTGGGAGAAATCTTCATCGGCCTGGATTTCTGGGATGAGAAACAGCACATTCCTGGACCCGCAAGTGGCACGCACCGTTGAGTTTTGCGCTCAAGGAAAAGGTTGCAGCCTTCGGCTCTCAGGTGTCAATGATGGAGACCCATTAACCCTAGAAAAGGAACAGTCGCTTTCTGTCCTGGCACCTTTTCCCAGGGAGGAATCTTCATCGGTCTGGAATTCTGGAATGAGAAACGTCAATTTCCCAGACCCTCACATAGCACGCATGGTCGAGCTTTGTGCCCAGGATATAGGAGGCAACCTTGGGCTCTCAGGTGCCAATGATGGAGCCCGATTAACCCTAGAAATGGAACAATCGCTTTCTGTCCTGGGAGCCTCTTCCCTGTGAGGAGTCTTCATCCGTCTGGAATTGAGGGCTGAAAAACGGCACTTTCCCGGACAAGAAAGTGGTCCGCGCCCTTGATGTTTGCGCCCACAGAAAAGGTGGCAGCCTTGAATTCTGAGGTGCCAATGATGGGGCACCATTGACCCTAGAAAAGGACAATTCGATTTCTGACCTGGCACCTTTTCCCTGGGAGGTGTCTTCGTCCGTCTGGAATTCTGGGCTGAAAAATGGCACTTCCCCGGAACCGCAAGTGGCACGCGCCGTCGACATTTGCGCCCAGGCAAAAGGTGGCAGCCTTCGGCTCTCAGGTGCCAATGATGGGGGTCCCGTTAACACTTGCTTTCTGTCCTGGCACCTTTTCCCAGGGAGGAATCTTCGTCCGTCTGCAAATCTGGCTTCAAAAATGGCACTGCCCCAAACCCGCACAAGGTACACACCGTCGAGCTTTGCGCCCAGGGAAAAGGGGGCAGCCTTGGGCTCTCAGGTGCCAATGATGGTGCCCCATTACCCCTACAAAAGGCACAATGGCTTTCTGTCCTGGCACCTTTTCCCAGGGAGGAATCTTCATCGGTTTGGAATTCTGGTCTGAGAATCGGCACTTTCCTGGACCCGCAAGTGGAACGCACCATCGAGCTTTGCGTCCAGGGAAAAGGTGGCAGCCTTGGGCTCTCAGGTGCCAATGATGGGGCCCCATTACCTTTACTAAAAGCACAATGGCTTTCTGTCCTGGCACCTTTTCCCTGGGAGGAGTCTTCATTGGTCTGGAATTCTGGGCTGTAAAATGGCACTTTCTGGGACCAGCACGTGGCACGCACTGTCGTGCTTTGCGCCCAGGGAAAAGGAGGCAACCTCTGGCTCTCAGATGCCAATGACGGGCCCCCATTAACACTAGAAATGGAACAATCGCTTTCTGTCCGGGGAGCCTTTTCCCTGGGAGGAGTCGTCAGCCGTCTGGAATTCTGGGCTGAACAAAGCACTTTCTCTGACCTGCACGTGGCAGGCACCATCTCGATTTGCGCCCAGGGAAAAGGTGGCAGCCTTGGGCTCTCAGGTGCCAACGATGGGTCCCCGTTAACACTAGATAAATAACAATCGCTTTCTGTCCTGGCACCTTTTCCCTGGGAGGAATTTTCGTCCGTCTGGAATTCTGGGCTGAAAAATGGCACTGCCCCGGACCTGCAAGTGGAATGCACCGTCGAGCTTTGTGCCCAGGCAAAAGGTGGCAGCCTTGGGCTCTCAGGTGCCAATGATGGGGCCCCATTACCCCTAGAAAAAGAACAATCGCTTTCTGTCCTGACACCTTTTCCCTGGGAGGAATCTTCATTGGTCTGGAAGTCTGGGCTGAAAACGGCTCTTTCCCTTACCCGCATGTGGCACACACCGTCGAGCTTTGCGCCCAGGGAAAAGGTGGCAGCCCTGGGCTCTCAGCTGCCAATTTTGGGGCCCCATTAACCCTAGAAAAGGCACAATGGCTTTCTGTCCTGGCACCTTTTCCCAGGGAGAAATCTTCGCTGGCCTGGAATTCTGGGATGAGAAATGGCACATTCCCGGACTTGCAAGTGGCACACGCCGTCGACATTTGCGCCCAGGGAAAAGGTGGCAGCCTTGGGGTCTCAGGTGCCAAAGATGGGGCCCCATTACCCCTAGAAAAGGCACAATGGCTTTTTGTCCTGACACCTTTTCCCAGGGAGGAATCGACTTCCGTCTGGAATTCTGGGCTGAAAAACGGCCCTTTCCCGGACCTGCACAGGGTATGCACCGTCGAGCTTTGCACCCAGGGTAAAGGTGTCAGCCTTGGGCTCTCAGGTGCCAATGATGGGGCCCAATTAGCATTACAAAATACACAATGGCTTTGTCTCCTGGTACCTTTTCCCTCTGAGGAATCTTCATAGGTCTGGAATTCTGGGCTGAAAAATGGCACTTTCCTGGACCCGCAAGTGGCACGCACCATCGAGCTTTGCGTCCAGGGAAAAGGGGGCAGTCTCGGGCTCTCAGGTGCCAATGATGGGGCCCAATTGGAATTACAAAATACACAATGGCTTTGTCTCCTGGTACCTTTTCCCTCTGAGGAATCTTCATAGGTTTGGAATTCTGTGCTGAAAAAAGGCACTTTCCGAGGCCCGCACGTGGAACGCTCCGTCGAGCTTTGCGCCCAGGGAAAAGGGGGCAGCCTTGGGCTCTCAGCTGCCAATGATGGTGCCCCATTACCCCTACAAAAGGCACAATGGCTTTCTGTCCTGGCACCTTTTCCCAGGGAGGAATCTTCATAGGTCTGGAATTCTGGGCTGAAAAATGGCACTTTCCCGGACCCGCACGTGGAACGCACCGTCGAGCTTTGCGCCCAGGGAAAAGGTGGCAGCCTTGGGCTCTCAGGTGTCAATTTTGGGGCCCCATTAACCCTAGAAAAGGCACAATTGCTTTCTGCCCTGGCACCTTTTCCCTGGGAGAAATCTTCATCGGCCTGGAATTCTGGGATGAGAAACAGCACATTCCTGGACCCGCAAGTGGCTCGCACCGTTGAGTTTTGCGCTCAAGGAAAAGGTTGCAGCCTTCGGCTCTCAGGTGTCAATGATGGAGACCCATTAACCCTAGGAAAGGAACAGTCGCTTTCTGTCCTGGCACCTTTTCCCAGGGAGGAATCTTCATCGGTCTGGAATTCTGGAATGAGAAACGTCAATTTCCCGGACCCTCACGTAGCACGCATGGTCGAGCTTTGTGCCCAGGATATAGGAGGCAACCTTGGGCTCTCAGGTGCCAATGATGGAGCCCGATTAACCCTAGAAATGGAACAATCGCTTTCTGTCCTGGGAGCCTCTTCCCTGTGAGGAGTCTTCATCCGTCTGGAATTGAGGGCTGAAAAACGGCACTTTCCCGGACAAGAAAGTGGTCCGCGCCGTTGATGTTTGCGCCCACAGAAAAGGTGGCAGCCTTGAACTCTCAGGTGCCAATGATGGGGCACCATTGACCCTAGAAAAGGACAATTCGATTTCTGACCTGGCACCTTTTCCCTGGGAGGTGTCTTCGTCCGTCTGGAATTCTGGGCTGAAAAATGGCACTTCCCCGGAACCGCAAGTGGCACGCGCCGTCGACATTTGCGCCCAGGCAAAAGGTGGCAGCCTTCGGCTCTCAGGTGCCAATGATGGGGGTCCCGTTAACACTTGCTTTCTGTCCTGGCACCTTTTCCCAGGGAGGAATCTTCGTCCATCTGCAAATCTGGCTTCAAAAATGGCACTGCCCCAAACCCGCACAAGGTACACACCGTCGAGCTTTGCGCCCAGGGAAAAGGGGGCAGCCTTGGGCTCTCAGGTGCCAATGATGGGGCCCCATTACCTTTACAAAAAGCACAATGGCTTTCTGTCCTGGCACCTTTTCCCTGGGAGGAGTCTTCGTTGGTCTGGAATTCTGGGCTGTAAAATGGCACTTTCTGGGACCAGCACGTGGCACGCACTGTCGTGCTTTGCGCCCAGGGAAAAGGAGGCAACCTCTGGCTCTCAGATGCCAATGACGGGCCCCCATTAACACTAGAAATGGAACAATCACTTTCTGTCCGGGGAGCCTTTTCCCTGGGAGGAGTCGTCATCCTTCTGGAATTCTGGGCTGAACAAAGCACTTTCTCTGACCTGCACGTGGCAGGCACCATCTAGCTTTGCGCCCAGGGAAAAGGTGGCAGCCTTGGGCTCTCAGGTGCCAACGATGGGTCCCCGTTAACACTAGATAAATAACAGTCGCTTTCTGTCCTGGCACCTTTTCCCTGGGAGGAATTTTCGTCCGTCTGGAATTCTGGGCTGAAAAATGGCACTTCCCCGGACCTGCAAGTGGAATGCACCGTCGAGCTTTGCACCCAGGCAAAAGGTGGCAGACTTGGGCTCTCAGGTGCCAATGATGGGGCCCCATTACCCCCAGAAAAAGAACAATGGCTTTCTGTCCTGGCAGCTTTTCCCTGGGAGGAATCTTCATTGGTCTGGAATTCTGGGCTGAAAACGGCTCTTTCCCTTACCCGCATGTGGCACACACCGTTGAGCTTTGCGCCCAGGGAAAAGGTGGCAGCCCTGGGCTCTCAGCTGCCAATTTTGGGGCCCCATTAACCCTAGAAAAGGCACGAGCGCTTTCTGTCCTGGCACCTTTTCCCAGGGAGAAATCTTCGCTGGCCTGGAATTCTGGGATGAGAAACGGCACATTCCCGGACTTGCAAATGGCACGCGCCGTCGACATTTGCGCCCAGGGAAAAGGTGGCAGCCTTGGGCTCTCAGGTGCCAAAGATGGGGCCCCATTACCCCTAGAAAAGGCACAATGGCTTTCTGTCTTGACACCTTTTCCCAGAGAGGAATCGAGTTCCGTCTGGAATTCTGGGCTGAAAAACGGCCCTTTCCCGGACCCGCACAGGGTATGCACCGTCGAGCTTTGCGTCCAGGGAAAAGGTGGCAGCCTTGGGCTCTCAGGTGCCAATGATGGGGCCCAATTAGCATTACAAAATACACAATGGCTTTGTCTCCTGGTACCTTTTCCCTCTGAGGAATCTTCATAGGTCTGGAATTCTGGGCTGAAAAATGGCACTTTCCCGGAACCGCACATGGAACGCTCCGTCGAGCTTTGCGCCCAGGGAAAAGGTGGCAGCCTTGGGCTCTCAGGTGTCAATTTGGGGTCCCATTAACCCTAGAAAAGGCACAATTGCTTTCTGTCCTGGCACCTCTTCCCTGGGAGAAATCTTCATCGGCCTGGAATTCTGGGATGAGAAACAGCACGTTCCTGGACCCGCAAGTGGCACGCACCGTCGAGCTTTGCGCTCAGGGAAAAGGCTGCAGCCTTCGGCTCTCAGGTGTCAATGATGGAGCCCCACTAACCCTAGAAAAGGAACAATCCCTTTCTGTCCTGACACCTTTTCCCAGGGAGGAATCTTCATTGGTCTGGAATTCTGGAATGAGAAAGGGCAATTTCCCGGACCCTCACGTAGCACGCATGGTCGAGCTTTGTGCCCAGGGTATAGGAGGCAACGTTGGGCTCTCAGGTGCCAGTGACGGAGCCCGATTAACCCTAAAAATGAAAAAATTGCTTTCTGTCCTGGGAGCCTCTTCCCTGTGAGGAGTCTTCATCCGTCTGGAATTGAGGGCTGAAAAACGGCACTTTCCCAGACAAGAAAGTGTTACGTGCCGTTGATGTTTGCGCCCATGGAAAAGGTGGCAGCCTTGAACTCTCAGGTGCCAATGATGGGGCACCATTGACCCTAGAAAAGGACAATTCAATTTCTGACCTGGCACCTTTTCCCTGGGAGGTGTCTTCGTCCGTCTGGAATTCTGGGCTGAAAAATGGCACTTCCCCGGAACCGCAAGTGGCACGCGCCGTCGACATTTGCGCCCAGGGAAAAGGTGGCAGCCTTGGGCTCTAAGGAACCAATGATGGGTCCCCATTAACACTAGAAAAATAACATTCGCTTTCTGTCCTGGCACCTTTTCCCAGGGAGGAATCTTCGTCCGTCTGCAAATCTGGCTTCAAAAATGGCACTGCCCCAAACCCGCACAAGGTACACACCGTCGAGCTTTGCGCCCAGGGAAAAGGGGGCAGCCTTGGGCTTTCAGCTGCCAATGATGGTGCCCCATTACCCCTACAAAAGGCACAATGGCTTTCTGTCCTGGCACCTTTTCCCAGGGAGGAATCTTCATCGGTTTGGAATTCTGGTCTGAGAATCGGCACTTTCCCGGACCCGCAAGTGGAACGCACCATCGAGCTTTGCGTCCAGGGAAAAGGTGGCAGTCTCGGTCTCTCAGGTGCCAATGATGGGGCCCCATTACCTTTACAAAAAGCACAATGGCTTTCTGTCCTGGCACCTTTTCCCTGGGAGGAGTCTTCATTGGTCTGGAATTCTGGGCTGTAAAATGGCACTTTCTGGGACCAGCACGTGGCACGCACTGTCGTGCTTTGCGCCCAGGGAAAAGGAGGCAACCTCTGGCTCTCAGATGCCAATGACGGGCCCCCATTAACACTAGAAATGGAACAATCGCTTTCTGTCCTGGGAGCCTTTTCCCTGGGAGGAGTCGTCAGCCGTCTGGAATTCTGGGCTGAACAAAGCACTTTCTCTGACCTGCACGTGGCAGGCACCATCTCGATTTGCGCCCAGGGAAAAGGTGGCAGCCTTGGGCTCTCAGTTGCCAATGATGGGGCCCCATTACCCCTAGAAAATGAACAATCGCTTTCTGTCCTGGCACCTTTTCCCTGGGAGAAATCTTCATCGGCCTGGAATTCTGGGATGAGAAACAGCACATTCCTGGACCCGCAAGTGGCTCGCACCGTTGAGTTTTGCGCTCAAGGAAAAGGTTGCAGCCTTCGGCTCTCAGGTGTCAATGATGGAGACCCACTAACCCTAGGAAAGGAACAGTCGCTTTCTGTCCTGGCACCTTTTCCCAGGGAGGAATCTTCATCGGTCTGGAATTCTGGAATGAGAAACGTCAATTTCCCGGACCCTCACGTAGCTCGCATGGTCGAGCTTTGTGCCTAGGATATAGGAGGCAACCTTGGGCTCTCAGGTGCCAATGATGGAGCCCGATTAACCCTAGAAATGGAACAATCGCTTTCTGTCCTGGGAGCCTCTTCCCTGTGAGGAGTCTTCATCCGTCTGGAATTGAGGTCTGAAAAACGGCACTTTCCCGGACAAGAAAGTGGTCCGCGCCGTTGATGTTTGCGCCCACAGAAAAGGTGGCAGCCTTGAACTCTGAGGTGCCAATGATGGGGCACCATTGACCCTAGAAAAGGACAATTCGATTTCTGACCTGGCACCTTTTCCCTGGGAGGTGTCTTCGTCCGTCTGGAATTCTGGGCTGAAAAATGGCACTTCCCCGGAACCGCAAGTGGCACGCGCCGTCGACATTTGCGCCCAGGCAAAAGGTGGCAGCCTTCGGCTCTCAGGTGCCAATGATGGGGGTCCCGTTAACACTTGCTTTCTGTCCTGGCACCTTTTCCCAGGGAGGAATCTTCGTCCGTCTGCAAATCTGGCTTCAAAAATGGCACTGCCCCAAACCCGCACAAGGTACACACCGTCGAGCTTTGCGCCCAGGGAAAAGGGGGCAGCCTTGGGCTCTCAGCTGCCAATGATGGGGCCCCATTACCTTTACAAAAAGCACAATGGCTTTCTGTCCTGGCACCTTTTCCCTGGGAGGAGTCTTCATTGGTCTGGAATTCTGGGCTGTAAAATGGCACTTTCTGGGACCAGCACGTGGCACGCACTGTCGTGCTTTGCGCCCAGGGAAAAGGAGGCAACCTCTGGCTCTCAGATGCCAATGACGGGCCCCCATTAACACTAGAAATGGAACAATCGCTTTCTGTCCGGGGAGCCTTTTCCCTGGGAGGAGTCGTCATCCTTCTGGAATCCTGGTCTGAACAAAGCACTTTCTCTGACCTGCACGTGGCAGGCACCATCTAGCTTTGCGCCCAGGGAAAAGGTGGCAGCCTTGGGCTCTCAGGTGCCAACGATGGGTCCCCGTTAACACTAGATAAATAACAGTCGCTTTCTGTCCTGGCACCTTTTCCCTGGGAGGAATTTTCGTCCGTCTGGAATTCTGGGCTGAAAAATGGCACTTCCCCGGACCTGCAAGTGGAATGCACCGTCGAGCTTTGCACCCAGGCAAAAGGTGGCAGACTTGGGCTCTCAGGTGCCAATGATGGGGCCCCATTACCCCCAGAAAAAGAACTATGGCTTTCTGTCCTGGCAGCTTTTCCCTGGGAGGAATCTTCATTGGTCTGGAATTCTGGGCTGAAAACGGCTCTTTCCCTTACCCGCATGTGGCACACACCGTTGAGCTTTGAGCCCAGGGAAAAGGTGGCAGCCCTGGGCTCTCAGCTGCCAATTTTGGGGCCCCATTAACCCTAGAAAAGGCACGAGCGCTTTCTGTCCTGGCACCTTTTCCCAGGGAGAAATCTTCGCTGGCCTGGAATTCTGGGATGAGAAACGGCACATTCCCGGACTTGCAAATGGCACGCGCCGTCGACATTTGCGCCCAGGGAAAAGGTGGCAGCCTTGGGCTCTCAGGTGCCAAAGATGGGGCCCCATTACCCCTAGAAAAGGCACAATGGCTTTCTGTCTTGACACCTTTTCCCAGAGAGGAATCGAGTTCCGTCTGGAATTCTGGGCTGAAAAACGGCCCTTTCCCGGACCCGCACAGGGTATGCACCGTCGAGCTTTGCACCCAGGGAAAAGGTGGCAGCCTTGGGCTCTCAGGTGCCAATGATGGGGCCCAATTAGCATTACAAAATACACAATGGCTTTGTCTCCTGGTACCTTTTCCCTCTGAGGAATCTTCATAGGTCTGGAATTCTGGGCTGAAAAATGGCACTTTCCCGGAACCGCACATGGAACGCTCCGTCGAGCTTTGCGCCCAGGGAAAAGGTGGCAGCCTTGGGCTCTCAGGTGTCAATTTGGGGTCCCATTAACCCTAGAAAAGGCACAATTGCTTTCTGTCCTGGCACCTCTTCCCTGGGAGAAATCTTCATCGGCCTGGAATTCTGGGATGAGAAACAGCACGTTCCTGGACCCGCAAGTGGCACGCACCGTCGAGCTTTGCGCTCAGGGAAAAGGCTGCAGCCTTCGGCTCTCAGGTGTCAATGATGGAGCCCCACTAACCCTAGAAAAGGAACAATCCCTTTCTGTCCTGACACCTTTTCCCAGGGAGGAATCTTCATTGGTCTGGAATTCTGGAATGAGAAACGGCAATTTCCCGGACCCTCACGTAGCACGCATGGTCGAGCTTTGTGCCCAGGGTATAGGAGGCAACGTTGGGCTCTCAGGTGCCAGTGACGGAGCCCGATTAACCCTAGAAATGAAAAAATTGCTTTCTGTCCTGGGAGCCTCTTCCCTGTGAGGAGTCTTCATCCGTCTGGAATTGAGGGCTGAAAAACGGCACTTTCCCAGACAAGAAAGTGTTACGTGCCGTTGATGTTTGCGCCCACGGAAAAGGTGGCAGCCTTGAACTCTCAGGTGCCAATGATGGGGCACCATTGACCCTAGAAAAGGACAATTCGATTTCTGACCTGGCACCTTTTCCCTGGGAGGTGTCTTCGTCCGTCTGGAATTCTGGGCTGAAAAATGGCACTTCCCCGGAACCGCAAGTGGCACGCGCCGTCGACATTTGCGCCCAGGGAAAAGGTGGCAGCCTTGGGCTCTCAGGAACCAATGATGGGTCCCCATTAACACTAGAAAAATAACATTCGCTTTCTGTCCTGGCACCTTTTCCCAGGGAGGAATCTTCGTCCGTCTGGAAATCTGGGTTCAAAAATGGCACTGCCCCAAACCCGCACAAGGTACACACCGTCGAGCTTTGCGCCCAGGGAAAAGGGGGCAGCCTTGGGCTTTCAGCTGCCAATGATGGTGCCCCATTACCCCTACAAAAGGCACAATGGCTTTCTGTCCTGGCACCTTTTCCCAGGGAGGAATCTTCATCGGTTTGGAATTCTGGTCTGAGAATCGGCACTTTCCCGGACCCGCAAGTGGAACGCACCATCGAGCTTTGCGTCCAGGGAAAAGGTGGCAGTCTCGGTCTCTCAGGTGCCAATGATGGGGCCCCATTACCTTTACAAAAAGCACAATGGCTTTCTGTCCTGGCACCTTTTCCCTGGGAGGAGTCTTCATTGGTCTGGAATTCTGGGCTGTAAAATGGCACTTTCTGGGACCAGCACGTGGTACGCACTGTCGTGCTTTGCGCCCAGGGAAAAGGAGGCAACCTCTGGCTCTCAGATGCCAATGACGGGCCCCCATTAACACTAGAAATGGAACAATCGCTTTCTGTCCTGGGAGCCTTTTCCCTGGGAGGAGTCGTCATCCGTCTGGAATTCTGGGCTGAACAAAGCACTTTCTCTGACCTGCACGTGGCAGGCACCATCTCGATTTGCGCCCAGGGAAAAGGTGGCAGCCTTGGGCTCTCAGTTGCCAATGATGGGGCCCCATTACCCCTAAAAAAAGAACAATCGCTTTCTGTCCTGGCACCTTTTCCCTGGGAGGAATCTTCATTGGTCTGGAAGTCTGGGCTGAAAACTGCTCTTTCCCTTAACCGCATGTGGCACGCACCGTCGAGCTTTGCGCCTAGGGAAAAGGTGGCAGCCCTGCGCTCTCAGCTGCCAATTTTGGGGCCCTATTCACCCTAGAAAAGGCACAATGGCTTTCTGTCCTGGCACCTTTTCCCAGGGAGAAATCTTCGCTGGCCTGGAATTCTGGGATGAGAAACGGCCTATTCCCGGACTTGCAAGTGGCACGCGCCATCGACATTTGCGCCCAGGGAAAAGGTGGCAGCCTTGGGCTCTCAGGTGCCAATGATGGTGCCCCATTACCCCTAGAAAAGGCACAATGGCTTTCTGTCCTGGCACCTTTTCCCAGGGAGGAATCTTCATCGGTTTGGAATTCTGGTCTGAGAATCGGCACTTTCCTGGACCCGCAAGTGGAACGGACCATCGAGCTTTGCATCCAGGGAAACGGTGGCAGTCTTGGGCTCTCAGCTGCCAATGATGGGGCCCCATTACCTTTACAAAAAGCACAATGGCTTTCTGTCCTGGCACCTTTTCCCTGGGAGGAGTCTTCATTGGTCTGGAATTCTGGGCTGTAAAATGGCACTTTCTGGGACCAGCACGTGGCACGCACTGTCGTGCTCTGCGCCCAGGGAAAAGGAGGCAACCTCTGGCTCTCAGATGCCAATGACGGGCCCCCATTAACACTAGAAATGGAACAATCGCTTTCTGTCCGGGGAGCCTTTTCCCTGGGAGGAGTCGTCATCCATCTGGAATTTTGGGCTGAACAAAGCACTTTCTCTGACCTGCACGTGGCAGGCACCATCTAGCTTTGCACCCAGGCAAAAGGTGGCAGCCTTGGGCTCTCAGGTGCCAACAATGGGTCCCCGTTAACACTAGATAAATAACAATCGCTTTCTGTCCTGGCACCTTTTCCCTGGGAGGAATTTTCGTCCGTCTGGAATTCTGGGCTGAAAAACGGCACTGCCCCGGACCTTCAAGTGGAACGCACCGTCGAGCTTTGTGCCCAGGCAAAAGGTGGCAGCCTTGGGCTCTCAGGTGCCAATGATGGGGCCCCATTACCCCTAGAAAAAGAACAATCGCTTTCTGTCCTGACACCTTTTCCCTGGGAGGAATCTTCATTGGTCTGGAATTCGGGGCTGAAAACGACTCTTTCCCTTACCCGCATGTGGCACACACCGTCGAGCTTTGCGCCCAGCGAAAAAGGTGGCAGCCCTGGGCTCTCAGCTGCCAATTTTGGGGCCCCATTAACCCTAGAAAAGGCACAATCGCTTTCTGTCCTGGCACCTTTTCCCAGGGAGAAATCTTCGCTGGCCTGGAATTCTGGGAGGAGAAATGGCACATTCCCGGACTTGCAAGTGGCTCACGCCATCGACATTTGCGCCCAGGGAAAAGGTGGCAGCCTTGGGGTCTCAGGTGCCAAAGATGGGGCCCCATTACCCCTAGAAAAGGCACAATGGCTTTCTGTCCTGACACCTTTTCCCAGGGAGGAATCGAATTCCGTCTGGAATTCTGGGCTGAAAAATGGCACTTTCCCGGACCCGCACAGGGTATGCACCGTCGAGCTTTGCACCCAGGGAAAAGGTGTCAGCCTTGGGCTCTCAGGTGCCAATGATGGGGCCCAATTAGCATTACAAAATACACAATGGCTTTGTGTCCTGGTACCTTTTCCCTCTGAGGAATCTTCATAGGTCTGGAATTCTGGGCTGAAAAATGGCACTTTCCGAGGCCCGGACGTGGAACGCTCCGTCGAGCTTTGCGCCCAGGGAAAAGGTGGCAGCCTTGGGCTCTCAGGTGTCAATTTTGGGGCCCCATTAACCTTAGAAAGGCACAATCGCTTTCTGTCCTGGCACCTTTTCCCAGGGAGAAATATTCGCTGGCCTGGAATTCTGGGATGAGAAACAGCACATTCCTTGACCCACAAGTGGCACGCACCGTCGAGCTTTGCGCTCAGGGAAAAGGTTGCAGCCTTCGGCTCTCAGGTGTCAATGATGGAGCCCGATTAACCCTAGAAAAGGAACAATCGCTTTCTGTCCTGACATCTTTTCCCTGGGAGGAATCTTCATCGGTCTGGAATTCTGGAATGAGAAACGGCAATTTCCTGGACCCTCACGTAACACGCATGGTCGAGCTTTGCGCCCAGGATATAGGAGGCAACCTTGGGCTCTCAGGTGCCAATGATGGGGCCCGATTAAGCCTAGAAATTGAACAATCGCTTTCTGTCCTGGGAGCCTCTTCCCTGTGAGGAGTCTTCATCCGTCTGGAATTGAGGGCTGAAAAACGGCACTTTCCCGGACAAGAAAGTGGTCCGCGCCGTTGATGTTTGCGCCCACAGAAAAGGTGGCAGCCTTGAACTCTGAGGTGCCAATGATGGGGCACCATTGACCCTAGAAAAGGACAATTCGATTTCTGACCTGGCACCTTTTCCCTGGGAGGTGTCTTCGTCCGTCTGGAATTCTGGGCTGAAAAATGGCACTTCCCCGGAACCGCAAGTGGCACGCGCCGTCGACATTTGCGCCCAGGGAAAAGGTGGCAGCCTTGGGCTCTCAGGTGCCAAAGATGGGGCCCCATTACCCCTAGAAAAGGCACAATGGCTTTCTGTCCTGACACCTTTTCCCAGAGAGTAATGGACTTCCGTCTGGAATTCTGGGCTGAAAAACGGCCCTTTCCCGGACGCGCACAGGGTATGCACCGTCGAGCTTTGCACCCAGGGAAAAGGTGGCAGCCTTGGGCTCTCAGGTGCCAATGATGGGGCCCAATTAGCATTACAAAATACACAATGGCTTTGTCTCCTGGTACCTTTTCCCTCTGAGGAATCTTCATAGGTCTGGAATTCTGGGCTGAAAAATGGCACTTTCCCGGACCCGCACGTGGAACGCTCTGTCGAGCTTTGCGCCCAGGGAAAAGGTGGCAGCCTTGGGCTCTCAGGTGTCAATTTTGGGGCCCCATTAACCCTAGAAAAGGCACAATTGCTTTCTGCCCTGGCACCTTTTCCCTGGGAGAAATCTTCATCGGCCTGGAATTCTGGGATGAGAAACAGCACATTCCTGGACCCGCAAGTGGCACGCACCGTCGAGCTTTGCGCTCAGGGAAAAGGTTGCAGCCTTCGGCTCTCAGGTCTCAATGATGGAGCCCGATTAACAATAGAAAAGGAACAATCGCTTTCTGTCCTGACACCTTTTCCCAGGGAGGAATCTTCATCGGCCTCGAATTCTGGGATGAGAAACAGCACATTCCTGGACCCGCAAGTGGCACGCACCGTCGAGCTTTGCGCTCAGGGAAAAGGTTGCAGCCTTCGGCTCTCAGGTGTCAATGATGGAGCCCCACTAACCCTAGAAAAGGAACAATCGCTTTCTGTCCTGACACCTTTTCCCAGGGAGGAATCTTCATCAGTCTGGAATTCTGGAATGAGAAACGGCAATTTCCCGGACCCTCACGTAGCTCGCATGGTCGAGCTTTGCGCCCAGGGTATAGGAGGCAACCTTGGGCTCTCAGGTGCCAATGATAGCGCCAAATTAACCCTAGAAATGGAACAACCGCTTTGTGTCCTGGGAGCCTGTTCCCTGTAAGGAGTCTTCATCCGTCTGGAATTGAGGGCTGAAAAACGGCACTTTCCCAGACAAGAAAGTGGTACGCGCCGTTGATGTTTGCGCCCACGGAAAAGGTGGCAGCCTTGAACTCTGAGGTGCCAATGATGGGGCACCATTGACCCTAGAAAAGGACAATTCGATTTCTGACCTGGCACCTTTTGCCTGGGAGGTGTCTTTGTCCGTCTGGAATTCTGGGCTGAAAAATGGCACTTCCCCGGACCCGCAAGTGGTACGTGGGGTCGACATTTGCGCCCAGGCAAAAGGTGGCAGCCTTCGGCTCTCAGGTGCCAATGATGGGGCCCCGTTAACACTTGCTTTCTGTCCTGGTACCTTTTCCCAGGGAGGAATCTTCGTCCGTCTGCAAATCTGGCTTCAAAAATGGCACTGCCCCAAACCCGCACAAGGTACACACCGTCGAGCTTTGCGCCCAGGGAAAAGGGGGCAGCCTTGGGCTCTCAGGTGCCAATGATGGTGCCCCATTACCCCTACAAAAGGCACAATGGCTTTCTGTCCTGGCACCTTTTCCCAGGGAGGAATCTTCATCGGTTTGGAATTCTGGTCTGGAAATCTGCACTTTCCTGGACCCGCAAGTGGAACGCACCATCGAGCTTTGCGTCCAGGGAAAAGGTGGCAGCCTTGGGCTCTCAGGTGCCAATGATGGGGCCCCATTACCTTTACAAAAAGCACAATGGCTTTCTGTCCTGGCACCTTTTCCCTGGGAGGAGTCTTCATTGGTCTGGAATTCTGGGCTGTAAAATGGCACTTTCTGGGACCAGCACGTGGCACGCACTGTCGTGCTTTGCGCCCAGGGAAAAGGTGGCAGGCCTGGGCTCTCAGGTGCCAATTTTTGGGTCCCATTAACCCTAGAAAAGGCACAATCGCTTTCTGTCCTGGCACCTTTTCCCAGGGAGAAATCTTCGCTGGCCTGGAATTCTGGGATGAAAAACGGTACATTCCCGAACTTGCAAAAGGCACGCGCCGTCGACATTTGCGCCCAGGGAAAAGGTGGCAGCCTTGGGCTCTCAGGTGCCAACGATGGGGCCCCATTACCTCTAGAAAAGGCACAATGGCTTTTTGTCCTGACACCTTTTCCCAGAGAGGAATGGACTTCCGTCTGGAATTCTGCGCTGAAAAACGGCCCTTTCCCGGACGCGCACAGGGTATGCACCGTCAAGCTTTGCACCCTGGGAAAAGGTGGCAGCCTTGGGCTCTCAGGTGCCAGTGATGGGGCCCAATTAGCATTACAAAATACACAATGGCTTTGTCTCTTGGTACCTTTTCCCTCTGAGGAATCTTCATAGGTCTGGAATTGTGGGCTGAAAAATGGCACTTTCCTGGACTCGCACGTGGAACGCTCCGTCGAGCTTTGCGCCCAGGGAAAAGGTGGCAGCCTTGGGCTCTCAGGTGTCAATTTTGGGGCCCCATTAACCCTAGAAAAGGCACAATTGCTTTCTGTCCTGGCACCTTTTCCCTGGGAGAAATCTTCATCGGCCTCGAATTCTGGGATGAGAAACAGCACATTCCTGGACCCGCAAGTGGCACGCACCGTCGAGCTTTGCGCTCAGGGAAAAGGTGGCAGTCTTGGGCTCTCAGGTGTCAATGATGGAGCCCCATTAACCCTAGAAAAGGAACAATCGCTTTCTGTCCTGACACCTTTTCCCAGGGAGGAATCTTCATCGGTCTGGAATTCTGGAATGAGAAACGGCAATTTCCCGGACCCTCACGTAGCACGCATGGTCGAGCTTTGCGCCCAGGGTGTAGGAGGCAACCTTGGGCTCTCAGGTGCCAATGATGGGGGCCGATTAACCCTAGAAATGGAACAATCGTTTTGTGTCCTGGGAGCCTCTTCCCTGTGAGGAGTCTTCATCCGTCTGGAATTGAGGGCTGAAAAACGGCACTTTCCCGGACAAGAAAGTGGTACGCGCCATTGATGCTTGCGCCCACGGAAAAGGTGGCAGCCTTGAACTCTCAGGTGTCAATGATGGGGCACCATTGACCCTAGAAAAAGACAATTCGATTTCTGACCTGGCACCTTTTCCCTGGGAGGTGTCTTCGTCCGTCTGGAATTCTGGGCTGAAAAATGGCACTTCCCCGGAGCCGCAAGTGGCACTCGCCGTCGACATTTGCGCCCAGGGAAAAGGTGGCAGCCTTGGGCTCTCAGCTGCCAATGATGGGGCCTGTTAACACTAGAAAAATAACACTTGCTTTCTGTCCTGGCACCTTTTCCCAGGGAGGAATCTTCGTCCGTCTGCAAATCTGGCTTCAAAAATGGCACTGCCCCAAACCCGCACAAGGTACACACCGTCGAGCTTTGCACCCAGGGAAAAGGTGGCAGCCTTGGGCTCTCAGGTGCCAATGATGGTGCCCCATTACCCCTACAAAAGGCACAATGGCTTTCTGTCCTGGCACCTTTTCCCAGGGAGGAATCTTCATCGGTTTGGAATTCTGGTCTGAGAATCGGCACTTTCCTGGACCCGCAAGTGGAACGCACCATCGAGCTTTGCTTCCAGGGAAAAGTTGGCAGTCTTGGGCTCTCAGGTGCCAATGATGGGGCCCCATTACCTTTACAAAAACCACAATGGCTTTCTGTCCTGGCACCTTTTCCCTGGGAGGAGTCTTCATTGGTCTGGAATTCTGGGCTGTAAAATGGCACTTTCTGGGACCAGCACGTGGCACGCACTGTCGTGGTTTGCACCCAGGGAAAAGGAGGCAACCTCTGGCTCTCAGATGCCAATGACGGGCCCCCATTAACACTAGAAATGGAACAATCGCTTTCTTTCCTGGGAGCCCTTTCCCTGGGAGGAGTCGTCAGTCGTCTGGAATCCTGGGCTGAACAAAGCACTTTCTCTGACCTGCACGTGGCAGGCTCCATCTAGCTTTGCGCCCAAGCAAAAGGTGGCAGCCTTGGGCTCTCAGGTGCCAATGATGGGGCCCGTTAACACTAGAAAAATAACACTTGCTTTCTGTCCTGGCACCTTTTCCCAGGGAGGAATCTTCGTCCGTCTGGAAATCTGGGTTCAAAAAAGGCACTGCCCCAAACCCGCACAAGGTACACACCGTCGAGCTTTGCGCCCAGGGAAAAGGGGGCAGCCTTGGGCTCTCAGGTGCCAATGATGTTGCCCCATTACCCCTACAAAAGGCACAATGGCTTTCTGTCCTGGCACCTTTTCCCAGGGAGGAATCTTCATCGGTTTGGAATTCTGGTCTGAGAATCGGCACTTTCCTGGACCCGCAAGTGGAACGCACCATCGAGCTTTGCATCCAGGGAAAAGGTGGCAGTCTTGGGCTCTCAGGTGCCAATGATGGGGCCCCATTACCTTTACAAAAAGCACAATGGCTTTCTGTCCTGGCACCTTTTCCCTGGGAGGAGTCTTCATTGGTCTGGAATTCTGGGCTGTAAAATGGCACTTTCTGGGACCAGCACGTGGCAGGCACCATCTTGCTTTGTGCCCAGGGAAAAGGTGGCAGCCTTGGGCTCTCAGGTGCCAATGATGGGTCCCTGTTAACACTAGATAAATAACAATTGCTTTCTGTCCTGGCACCTTTACCCTGGGAGGAATTTTCGTCCGTTTGGAATTCTGGGCTGAAAAATGGCACTTCCCCGGACCTGCAAGTGGAACGCACCGTCGAGCTTGGTGCCCAGGCAAAAGGTGGCAGCCTTGGGCTCTCAGGTGCCAATGATGGGGCCCCATTACCCCTAGAAAAAGAACAATCGCTTTCTGTCCTGGCACCTTTTCCCTGGGAGGAATCTTCATTAGTCTGGAATTCGGGGCTGAAAACGGCTCTTTCCCTTACCCGCATGTGGCACGCACCGTCGAGCTTTGCGCCCAGGGAAAAGGTGGCAGCCCGGGGCTCTCAGCTGCCAATTTTGGGGCCCCATTAACCCTAGAAAAGGCACAATGGCTTTCTGTCCTGGCACCTTTTCCCAGGGAGAAATCTTCACTGGCCTGGAATTCTGGGATGAGAAACGGCACATTCCCGGACTTGCAAGTGGCACGCGCCGTCGACATTTGCGCCCAGGGAAAAGGTGGCAGCCTTGGGCTCTCAGGTGCCAAAGATGAGGCCCCATTACCCCTAGAAAAGGCACAATGGCTTTCTGTCCTGACACCTTTTCCCAGAGAGGAATCGACTTCCGTCTGGAATTCTGCGCTGAAAAACGGCCCTTTCCTGGACCCGCACAGGGTATGCACCGTCGAGCTTTGCACCCAGGGAAAAGGTGGCAGCCTTGGGCTCTCAGGTGCCAGTGATGGGGCCCAATTAGCATTACAAAATACACAATGGCTTTGTCTCCTGGTACCTTTTCCCTCTGAGGAATCTTCATAGGTCTGGAATTCTGATCTGAAAAATGGCACTTTCCTGGACTCGCACGTGGAACGCTCCGTCAAGCTTTGCGCTCAGGGAAAAGGTGGCAGCCTTGGGCTCTCAGGTGTCAATTTTGGGGCCCCATTAACCCTAGAAAAGGCACAATTGCTTTCTGTCCTGGCACCTTTTCCCTGGGAGAAATCTTCATCGGCCACGAATTCTGGGATGAGAAACAGCACATTCCTGGACCCGCAAGTGGCACGCACCGTCGAGCTTTGCGCTCAGGGAAAAGGTTGCAGCCTTGGGCTCTCAGGTGTCAATGATGGAGCCCCATTAACCCTAGAAAAGGAACAATCGCTTTCTGTCCTGACACCTTTTCCCAGGGAGGAATCTTCATTGGTCTGGAATTCTGGAATGAGAAACGGCAATTTCCCGGACCCTCACGTAGCACGCATGGTCGAGCTTTGCGCCCAGGGTATAGGAGGCAACCTTGGGCTCTCAGGTGCCAATGATGGGGCGCGATTAACCCTAGAAATGGAACAATCGCTTTCTGTCCTGGGAGCCTCTTCCCTGTGAGGAGTCTTCATCCGTCTGGAATTGAGGGCTGAAAAACGGCACTTTCCCGGACAAGAAAATGGTACGTCCCGTTGATGATTGTACCCACGGAAAAGGTGGCAGCCTTGAACTCTGAGGTGCCAATGATGGGGCACCATTGACCCTAGAAAAGGAGAATTCGATTTCTGACCTTGCACCTTTTCCCTGGGGGGTGTCTTCGTCCGTCTGGAATTCTGGGCTGAAAAATGGCACTTCCAGGACCCGCAAGTGGCACGCGCCATCGACATTTGCGCCCAGGCAAAAGGTGGCAGCCTTGGGCTCTCAGGTGCCAATGATGGGGCCACGTTAACAATAGATAAATAACACTTGCTTTCTGTCTTGGCACCTTTTCCCTGGGAGGAATCTTCGTCCGTCTGCAAATCTGGCTTCAAAAACGGCACTGCCCCAAAGCCGCACAAGGTACACACCGTCGAGCTTTGCGCCCAGGGAAAAGGGGGCAGCCTTGGGCTCTCAGGTGCCAATGATGGGGCCCCATTACCCCTACAAAAGGCACAATGGCTTTCTGTCCTGGCACCTTTTCCCAGGGAGGAATCTTCATCGGTTTGGAATTCTGGTCTGAGAATCGGCACTTTCCTGGATCCGCAAGTGGAACGCACCATCGAGCTTTGCATCCAGGGAAAAGGTGGCAGTCTTGGGCTCTCAGGTGCCAATGATGGGGCCCCATTACCTTTACAAAAAACACAATTGCTTTCTGTCCTGGCACCTTTTCCCTGGGAGGAGTCTTCATTGGTCTGGAATTCTGGGCTGTAAAATGGCACTTTCTGGGACCAGCACGTGGTACGCACTGTAGTGCTTTGCGCCCAGGGAAAAGGTGGCAACCCTGGGCTCTCAGCTGCCAATTTTGGGGGCCCATTAACTTTAGAAAAGGCTCAATGGCTTTCTGTCCTGGCACCTTTTCCCAGGGAGAAATCTTCGCTGGCCTGGAATTCTGGGATGAGAAACGGCACATTCCCGGACTTGCAAGTGGCACACGCCGTCGACATTTGCGCCCAGGGAAAAGGGGGCAGCCTTGGGCTCTCAGGTGCCAATGATGGGGCCCCATTACCTTTACAAAAAGTACAATGGCTTTCATTGTGAATGTATATTCAGTCTGGTGTGCCTGTCCTGGTTTGGGTTGTTACTTCTGGGGTCTCATTAAAAATAGCACCCAGACTGTGGGGAAAACAGGCGGAGATGGTTACTTCCACCTTTTCACCTCTGCTACAACAATCATTGAAAATATTGAGCTTCCTTTTGATGTTAGGGACAGCATAATCCTACTGTTAGTGCTGTTAGTGTTGCTTTGTCTCCTCTGTACTGTATACACCATGTTTAGGTTCAGAACTGGGCTTTCTAAGGAGACTTGCTGGAGGCCTGCCCTGGGAGCGGATGATGTTGAGTGGCACGGGAAGTGGGAAGATATGGGCCAGTATTTGGAGACCTTCTCTCCTCAAATGGTCTGGAAATTCACCCCAGAACAACTGCAGGACCCTGCCAAAGTGCTAGCTATGTGAAAGGAAGACGCTCTGGTAGTCCCAGAGATGTGCAGCTCACAGCAACCTGCTGGGCCCTGGCCACTGCCTACCGCACACTGCTTGGTGTGGTACAGCATCATCAGGAGGAGGAGAAAAGGAGCAAATCCACAGGCACCATGTCCACCCAAACCACGGCTGAGCCAGAGAGGAAGAGAGATACATCAACCAGCAGCATGTCCACCCAGACCATGACTGAGCCAGAGAGGAAGAGAGACACATCAACCAGCACCATGCCCACACAAACCACAGCTGAGCCAGAGAGAAAGGGAAACAAATCAACCAGCACCATGTCCACACAAACCATGGAGGAGCCAGAAGGACAACAGAAACCGATAGCAGTTGCCCCTGTCCAGAAAAGAAAATCAAAGACCAAATCAGTTCGTATAGCGCATGACGAGGAAGAGTCAGGACCTTCATCTCAAGCAGAAGAAATGGAGCCAGAAATAATCACCCAGTCTCTATCCCTGGGAGAGCTGCGTGAGCTCCGGAGAGAGTTCACACGACAGGCAAATGAGTCCATCTTGATCTGGCTACTTCGAATCTGGGATGCTGCAGCCAATGATACAATTCTAGATGGGAGTGAGGCAAGGCAGCTGGGATCCCTTTCTCGAGATGTTGTCATTGATCAGGGCATTGGAAAGAGACAGGAAACTCTCAGCCTCTGGCGGCGACTGTTGTCAAGCGTGAGGGAGAGATATCTTTGTAAGGAGGACCTCCACGTACAGCAAGGACAATGGAACACGATGGAACAAGGTATCCGGTGCTTAAGGGAATTAGCCGTACTGGAGATAATCTTTTCAGAGGATGAGAGATTCCCTAAAAGTCCAGATGGTGTCCAGTGCACATCCCAGATGTGGTTAAAATTTGCACGACTTGGGCCAGAAATGTATTCTCGCTACCTTGCAACATTGCAGTGGAGAGAGGGAGAAGACAAGGTGGGTGCACTGGTCAGCAAACTCAGGATTTATGAAGACACTGTCACTGCTCCATTACGAGCCCACGTCTCAGCTGTGGAAACAAAACTGGCTGAACTGGAAGAGAAGATTAAGGAAGGACTCTTCCATATCTCTCCAGAACAAACGAGAGTCTCTGCCATCAGAAGCAGGCGTCTTCCAGCTAAGGAGAAAGGGTACACTCCATGCGGCAATCTGTGGTTTTACCTCCATGAGCATGGAGAAGATATGAGGAAGTGGGATGGGAAACCCACCTCTTCCTTAGCAACTCGGGTACGTGAATTGCAAAGAGGCACAACTAACACAGGAAATTCTTCAAGGTTGAAGGCTGCTCCGGTCTCTCGTGGGCAAGGCTCCAGACAGTATAGGAATGATGATGTTATGCCCGATCCTCTTGAAGGAACCTCCCGGTCATATTCACAGGGAGAGCGCAGTGAATACCATGGCCAGAACTAGGGGGGCCCTGCCTCTAGCCAGGTAGAGGAGAGGGACAATCGGGTTTATTGGACTGTGTGGATTCGGTGGCCTGCCTCATCAGACCCACAGAAATACAAAGCTTTAGTGGACACTGGCGCACAATGCACGTTGATGCCATCAGGATACGTCGGGGCAGAATCCATCTCTATTTCTGGGGTGACAGGGGGATCCCAACAGCTGACTGTACTGGAAGCTGAAGTCAGCTTGACTGGGAAGGAATGGCATAGACACCCCATTGTGACTGGTCCAGAAGCCCCATGTATCCTTGGCATAGACTACCTGAGGAATGGATATTTCAAAGACCCAAAGGGACTGCGTTGGGCCTTTGGCATAGCTGCTGTGGAGACAGAGGAAATCAGACAGCTGAGCACCTTGCCTGGCCTCTCAGAGGACCCTTCTGCTGTAGGACTGCTGAAAGTTGAAGAACAATTGGTACCGCTGGCCACAGCCACAGTGCACCGTCGGCAATACCGCACTGACCGAGACTCTGTGACCCCCATACACAAGATGATTCGTGAACTGGAGAGCCAGGGGGTGGTCAGCAAGACTCACTCACCCTTTAATAGCCCCATATGGCCAGTACGAAAGTCCAGTGAAGAGTGGAGGCTGACGGTGGATTACCGTGGCCTCAATGAGTAAGTGGATCGCTCTGATCAAGCAGCGAACCTGGATAGGGAATCCTAATCGCCCTGGGATTTTGGAAATCATCACTAACTGGCCGGAAGGTGAGAGTTTCGGATTGTCCTCTGAAGAAGAAGAGGAGCAGGTGACACGAGCTGAGGAGGCCCCACCATATAACCAGCTACCAGAAGAGGAGAAGCGATATGCTCTCTTCACAGATGGCTCTTGCCGCATTGTAGGGACAAGCCGGAAATGGAAAGCAGCTGTATGGAGTCCTACACGTCGAGTTGCAGAAGCGACTGAAGGACGAGGTGGATCAAGTCAGGTCGCAGAGCTGAAAGCTGTTCAGCTGGCTTTGGATATCGCTGAACGAGAGAAGTGGCCAAGACTCTACCTTTACAGTGACTCGTGGATGGTGGCCAATGCTCTGTGGGGATGGCTGGAGCGTTGGAGAAAGGCCGGCTGGCAGCGCAAAGGGAAACCCATCTGGGCGGCTGAGATGTGGCAGGACATCGCTGCCTGGGTAGAGAAGCTGAGTGTGAAGGTCCGTCACGTAGATGCTCATGTACCCAAGAGCCGGGCTAATGAGGAGCATCGTAACAACGAGCAGGTGGCTCGAGCTGCAAGGATTGAAGTCTCTCAGGTAGATCTGGATTGGCAGCATAAAGGTGAATTGTTTCTAGCCCAATGGGCCCATGATGCCTCTGATCATCAGGGCAGAGATGCAACATACAGATGGGCTCGTGACCGAGGGGTGGATCTAACCATGGACGGTGTCTCACAGGTTATCCATGACTGTGACACATGTGCTGCCATCAAGCAGGCCAAGCGGGTGAAGCCTCTATGGTATGGTGGACGGTGGTCGAAATACAGGTATGGGGAAGCCTGGCAAGTTGACTACATCACACTTCCCCAAACACGTCAAGGCAAGCGCTATGTGCTGACCATGGTAGAGGCAACCACTGGATGGCTGGAGACATACCCTGTATCTCACGCCACTGCCCGGAATACCATCCTGGGCCTTGAGAAACAAGTCCTGTGGAGACACGTCACCCCAGAGAGAATAGAGTCTGACAACGGCACCCACTTCAAGAACAGCCTCATAGACACCTGGGCCAGAGAGCACGGCATTGAGTGGGTGTATCATATCCCCTACCATGCTCCAGCTGCCGGGAAAGTTGAGCGATGTAATGGACTGCTGAAAACAACCTTGAAGGCGTTGGGTGGGGGAACTTTCAAACACTGGGAGCTGCATTTGGCGAAGGCCACCTGGTTGGTCAACACCCGGGGCTCCATCAATCGAGCTGGCCCTGCCCAATCAGAACTCTTGAATACTGTAGATGGAGATAAAGTCCCTGTGGTCCATATGAGAGGTATGTTAGGAAAGACTGTTTGGGTGAGTCCCACCTCAAACAAAGGCAAATCCATCCGAGGGATTGTCTTTGCTCAAGGACCTGGTTGCACTTGGTGGATAATGCAAAAAGATGGAGAAACACGTTGTGTACCACAAGGGGACCTAATTTTGAGCGAGAAGAGTTTGTAATGTTTCATTGTATATATGTGTATATATATGTATGTATAGGTAAAAAGGGGATTAATTTGGGAATGACTAGATGGAGTAGAATAAGGGGTGGATAATGTCCTAGTTCAGCAGGAGGGACCAGCTAACCCTGTGTGGGGGTGATCAAAGCTGTGTATTCTACCCCCTCTATTCATTCCCCAAGGTCAATGGGCCATTAGCAGCAGCTGCCCAGGGGGCCACTATCACCTTCACACCCAGCCTGAGGGGGGCGGAGCTGCTAATGGGCCATCAACAGCTCAATACCCCCTGGCTCCCAGAGTTAATCACCCATTGTGTGAGTCCCCGTCCAGGGGGAGGGACTGAGTGCTCCCTGAGGGTACATAAGTGGTGGGTAAGAAGACCTCGGGAACCTCTCGTCAGATCCAGAGCAGAGCAGGACCTAGACAGGGGGAGATCACCGCTCTCGCCCAGACCACAGCCCTCGCCTGCACCAACAGGTTCTTCTTTTCCTTTTGCTCTGGACTTGGGGGAACCACAGGGGTCTCAGCACAAGGGCAAACAAACCCCCTTTGGGTTTGTGCCCCAGGACACGGGGTTATACTGCTGGGGTTTTGTGAGTTGAAAGCAATTTCCCTTGTGTGTCAGTGTCGTTATTGTAATATTATTATTAAATTTAAGGTCTGAATTATAATCTCTCTCGTGGTGAGTTCATTTCCCGTGCTGGTTCACCTTTAAACCAGCACAGACAGAAAGCCATTTAGCCTTTTGTAGGGGTAATGGGGCACCATCATTGGCACCTGAGAGCCCAAGGCTGCCCCCTTTTCCCTGGGCGCAAAGCTCGACGGTGTGTACCTTGTGCGGGTTTGGGGCAGTGCCATTTTTGAAGCCAGATTTGCAGACGGACGAAGATTCCTCCCTGGGAAAAGGTGCCAGGACAGAAGGCAAGTGTTATTTTTCTAGTGTTAACGGGGCCCCATCATTGGCACCTGAGAGCCGAAGGCTCCCACCTTTTGCCAGGGCGCAAATGTCGACGGCGCGTGCCACTTGCGGGTCCGGGGAAGTGCCATTTTTCAGCCCAGAATTCCAGACGGACGAAGACACCTCCCAGGGAAAAGGTGCCAGGTCAGAAATCGAATTCTCCTTTTCTAGGGTCAATGGTGCCCCATCATTGGCACCTCAGAGTTCAAGGCTGCCACCTTTTCCGTGGGCGCAAACATCAACGGGACGTACCACTTTCTTGTCCGGGAAAGTGCCTTTTTTCAGACCTCAATTCCAGACGGATGAAGACTCCTCACAGGGAAGAGGCTCCCAGGACAGAAAGCGATTGTTCCATTTCTAGGGTTAATCGGGCCCCATCATTGGCACCTGAGAGCCCAAGGTTGCTTCCTATACCCTGGGCGCAAAGCTCGACCATGCGTACTACGTGAGGGTCCGGGAAATTGCCGTTTCTCATTCCAGAATTCCAGACCGATGAAGATTCCTCACTGGGTAAAGGTGCCAGGACAGGAATCGATTACTCCTTTTCTAGGAGTAATGGGGACCCATCATTGGCACCTGAGAGCCCAAGGCTGCAACGTTTTCCCTGAGCGCAAAGCTCAACGGTGCGTGCCACTTGCGGGTCCAGGAATGTGCTGTTTCTCATCCCAGAATTCGAGGCCGATGAAGATTTCTCCCAGGGAAAAGGTGCCTGGACAGAAAGCAATTGTGCCTTTTCTAGGGTTAATGGGGCCCATAAAATTGACACCTGAGAGCCCAAGGCTGCCACCTTTTCCCTAGGCGCAAAGCTCGACGGAGCGTGCCACGTGCGGGTCCGGGAAAGTGCCATTTTTCAGCCCACAATTCCAGACCTATGAAGATTCCTCAGAGGGAAAACGTTCCAGGAGACAAAGCCATTGTGTATTTTGTAATGCTAATTGGGCCCCATCATTGGCACCTGAGAGCCCAAGGCTGCCACCTTTTCCCTGGGTGCAAAGCTCGACGGTGCATACCCTGTGCGGGTCCGGGAATGGGCCGTTTTTCAGCGCAGAATTCCAGACAGAAGTCGATTCCTCTCTGGGAAAAGGTGTCAGGACAGAAAGCCATTGTGCCTTTTCTAGGGGTAATGGGGCCCCGTCTTTGGCACCTTAGAGCCCAAGGCTGCCACCTTTTCCCTGGGCGCAAATGTCGACGGCGCGTGCCACTTGCAAGTCCGGGAATGTGCCATTTCTCATCCCAGAATTCCAGGCCAGCGAAGATTTCTCCCTGGGAAAAGGTGCCAGGACAGAAAGCGATTGTGCCTTTTCTAGGGTTAATGGGGCCCCAAAATTGGCAGCTGAGAGCCCAGGGCTGCCACCTTTTCCCTGGGCGCAAAGCTCGACGGTGTGTATCACATGCGGGTAAGGGAAAGAGCCGTTTTCAGCCCAGAATTCCAGACCAATGAAGATTCCTCCCAGGGAAAAGGTGCCAGGACAGAAAGCCATTGTTCTTTTTCTAGGGGTAATGGGGCCCCATCATTGGCACCTGAGAGCCCAAGACTGCCACATTTTCCCTGGACGCAAAGCTCGATGGTGCGTTCCACTTGCGGGTCCAGGAAAGTGCCGATTCTGAGACCAGAATTCCAAACCGATGAAGATTCCTCCGTGGGAAAAGGTGCCAGGACAGAAAGCCATTGTGCCTTTTCTAGGGTTAATGTGGCCCCAAAATTAGCAGCTGAGAGCCCAGGGCTGCCACCTTTACCCTGGGCGCAAATGTTGACGGCGCGTGCCACTTGCAAGTCCGGGAATGTGCGGTTTCTAATCCCAAATCCAGGCCAGTGAAGATTTCTCCCTGGGAAAAGGTGCCAGGACAGAAAGCCATTGTGCCTTTTCTAGGGTTAATGTGGCCCCAAAATTAGCAGCTGAGAGCCCAGGGCTGCCACCTTTTCCCTGGGCGCAAAGCTCGACGGTGCGTTCCACTTGCAGGTCCGGGGAAGTGCCGTTTTTCAGCCCAGAATTCCAGACGGACGAAAATTCCTCCCAGGGAAAAGGTGCCAGGACAGAAAGCGATTGTTATTTATCTAGTGTTAACGGGGACCCATCGTTGGCACCTGAGAGCCCAAGGCTGCCACCTTTTCCCTGGGTGCAAAGCTCGATGGTGCCTGCCACGTGCAGGTCAGAGAAAGTGCTTTGTTCATCCCAGAATTCCAGATGGATGACGACTCCTCCCAGGGAAAAGGCTCCCAGGACAGAAAGCGATTGTTCCATTTCTAGGGTTAATGGGGGCCCGTCATTGGCATCTGAGAGCCAGAGGTTGCCTCCTTTTCCCTGGGCGCAAAGCACGACAGTGCGTGCCACGTGCTGGTCCCAGAAAGTGCCATTTTACAGCCCAGAATTCCAGACCAATGAAGACTCCTCCCAGGGAAAAGGTGCCAGGACAGAAAGCCATTGTGCTTTTTGTAAAGGTAATGGGGCCCCATCATTGGCACCTGAGAGCCCAAGACTGCCACCTTTTCCCTGGACGCAAAGCTCGATGGTGCGTTCCACTTGCGGGTCCAGGAAAGTGCCGATTCTCAGACCAGAATTCCAAACCGATGAAGATTCCTCCCTGGGAAAAGGTGCCAGGACAGAAAGCCATTGTGCCTTTTGTAGGGGTAATGGGGCACCATCATTGGCACCTGAGAGCCCAAAGCTGCCCCCTTTTCTCTGGTCGCAAAGCTCGACGGTGTGTACCTTGTGCGGGTTTGGGGCAGTGCCATTTTTGAACCCAGATTTCCAGACGGATGAAGATTCCTCCCTGGGAAAAGATACCAGGACAGAAAGCAAGTGTTATTTTTCTACTGTTAATGGGGCCCCATCATTGGCACCTGACAGCCGAAGGCTGCCACCTTTTGCCTGGGCGCAAATGTCGACGGCGCGTGCCACTTGCGGGTCCGGGGAAGTGCCATTTTTCAGCCCAGAATTCCAGACGGACGAAGACACCTCCCAGGGAAAGGTGCCAGGTCAGAAATCGAATTGTCCTTTTCTAGGGTCAATGGTGCCCCATCATTGGCACCTGAGAGTTCAAGGCTGCCACCTTTTCCGTGGGCGCAAACATCAACGGCGCGTACCACTTTCTTGTCCGGGAAAGTGCCGTTTTTCAGCCCTCAATTCCAGACGGATGAAGACTCCTCACAGGGAAGAGGCTCCCAGGACAGAAAGGGATTGTTCCATTTCTAGGATTAATCGGGCCCCATCATTGGCACCTGAGAGCCCAAGGTTGCCTCCTATACCCTAGGCACAAAGCTCGACCATGCGTGCTACGTGAGGGTCCGGGAAATTGCCGTTTCTCATTCCAGAATTCCAGACCGATGAAGATTCCTCCCTGGGAAAAGGTGTCAGGACAGAAAGCGATTGTTCCTTTTCCAGGGTTAATGAGGCTCCATCATTGACACCTGAGAGCCCAAGGCTGCCCCCTTTTCCCTGGGCGCAAAGCTCGACGGTGTGTACCTTGTGCGGGTTTGGGGCAGTGCCATTTTTGAACCAAGATTTCCAGACGGAGGAAGATTCCTCCCTGGGAAAAGGTGCCAGGACAGAAAGCAAGTGTTAACGGGGCCCCATCATCGGCACCTGAGAGCCCAAGGCTGCCACCTTTTGCCTGGGCGCAAATGTCGACGGCGCGTGCCACTTGCGGCTCCGGGGAAGTGCCATTTTTCAGCCCAGAATTCCAGACGGACGAAGACACCTCCCAGGGAAAAGGTGCCAGGGCAGAAATTGAATTGTCCTTTTCTAGGGTCAATGGTGCCTCATCATTGGCACCTGAGAGTTCAAGGCTGCCACCTTTTCCGTGGGCGCAAACATCAACGGGACGTACCACTTTCTTGTCCAGGAAAGTGCCGTTTTTCCGCCCTCAATTCCAGACGGATGAAGACTCCTCACAGGGAAGAGGCTCCCAGGACAGAAAGTGATTGTTCCATTTCTAGGATTAATCGGGCCCCATCATTGGCACCTGAGAGCCCAAGGTTGCCTCCTATACCCTGTGCACAAAGCTCGACCATGCGTACTACGTGAGGGTCCGGGAAATTGCCGTTTCTCATTCCAGAATTCCAGACCGATGAAGATTCCTCACTGGGTAAAGGTGCCAGGACAGGAATCGATTTCTCCTTTTCTAGGAGTAATGGGGACCCATCATTGGCACCTGAGAGCCCAAGGATGCAACCTTTTCCTTGAGCGCAAATCTCAATGGTGCGTGCCACTTGCGGGTCCAGGAATGTGCTGTTACTCATCCCAGAATTCGAGGCTGATGAAGATTTCTCCCAGGGAAAAGGTGCCAGGACAGAAAGCAATTGTGCCTTTTCTAGGGTTAAGAGGGCCCCAAAATTGACACCTGAGAGCCCAAGGCTGCCACCTTTTCCCTGGGCGCAAAGCTCGACGGTGTGTACCACATGCGGGTAAGGGAAAGAGCCGTTTTCAGCCCAGAATTCCAGACCAATGAAGATTCCTCCCAGGGAAAAGGTGCCAGGACAGAAAGCGATTGTTCTTTTTCTAGGGGTAATGGGGCCCCATCATTGGCACCTGAGAGCCCAAGACTGCCACCTTTTCCCTGGGTGCAAAGCTCGATGGTGCGTTCCACTTGCGGGTCCAGGAAAGTGCCGATTCTCAGACCACAATTCCAAACCGATGAAGATTCCTCCCTGGGAAAGGTGCCAGGACAGAAAGCCATTGTGCCTTTTGTAGGGGTAATGGGGCACCATCATTGGCAGCTGAGAGCCCAAAGCTGCCCCCATTTCCCTGGGCGCAAAGCTCAACGGTGTGTACCTTGTGCGGGTTTGGGGCAGTGCCATTTTTGAACCCAGATTTCCAGACGGATGAAAGTTCCTCCCAGGGAAAAGGTGCCAGGACAGAAAGCGACTGTTATTTATCTAGTGTTAACGGGGCCCCATCGTTGGCACCTGAGAGCCCAAGGTTGCCACGTTTTCCCTGGGCGCAAAGCTAGCTGGTGCCTGCCACGTGCAGCTCAGAGAAAGACCTTTGTTCAGCCCAGGATTCCAGACGGCTGACGACTCCTCCCAGGGAAAGGGCTCCCAGGACAGAAAGCGATTGTTCCATTTCTAGTGTTAATGGGGGCCCGTCATTGGCATCTGAGAGCCAGAGGTTGCCTCCTTTTCCCTGGGCGCAAAGCACGACAGTGCGTGCCACGTGCTGGTCCCAGAAAGTGTCATTTTTCATCCCAGAATTCCAGACCAATGAAGACTCCTCCCAGGGAAAAGGTGCCAGGTCAGAAATCGAATTGTCCTTTTCTAGGGTCAAGGGTGCCCCATCATTAGCACCTGAGAATTCAAGGCTGCCGCCTTTTCCGTGGATGCAAACATCGACGGCGCGTACCACTTTCTTGTCCGGGAAAGTGCCGTTTTTCAGCCCTGAATTCAAGACGGATGAAGACTCCTCTCAGGGAAGAGGCTCCCAGGACAGAAAGCGATTGTTCCATTTCTAGGGTTAATCGGGCTCCATCATTGGCACCTGAGAGCCCAACGCTGCCACCTTTTCCCTGGGTGCAAAGCTCGACGGTGCATACCCTGTGCGGGTCCGGGAAAGGGCCGTTTTTCAGCCCAGAATTTCAGACGGAAGTCGATTCCTCTCTGGGAAAAGGTGTCAGGACAGAAAGCCATTGTGCCTTTTCTAAAAGTAATGGGGCCCCATCTTTGGCACCTGAGAGCCCAAGGCTGCCACCTTTTCCCTGGGCGCAAATGTCGACGGCGCGTGCCACTTGCAAGTCCGGGAATGTGCCGTTTCTCATCCCAGAATTCCAGGCCAGCGAAGATTTCTCCCTGGGAAAAGGTGCCAGGACAGAAAGCCATTGTGCCTTTTCTAGGGTTAATGGGGCCCCAAAATTGGCAGCTGAGAGCCCAGGGCTGCCACCTTTTCCCTGGGCGCAAAGCTCGACGGTGCGTGCCACATGCGGGTAAGGGAAAGAGCCGTTTTAAGCCCAGAATTCCAAACCAATGAAGATTCCTCCCAGGGAAAAGGTGCAAAGACAGAAAGCCATTGTGCCTTTTCTAGGGGTAATGGGGCACCATCATTGGCACCTGAGGTGCCTAAGGCTGCCCCCTTTTCCCTGGGCACAAAGCTCGACGTTGTATACCTTGTGCGGGTTCGGGGAAGTGCCATTTTTCACCCCAGAATTCCAGACAAATGAAAATTCCTCCCAGGGAAAAGGTGCCAGGACAGAAAGCGATTGTTATTTATCTAGTGTTAACGGGGACCCATCGTTGACACCTGAGAGATCAAGGCTGCCACCTTTTCCCTGGGCGCAAAGCTAGATGGTGCCTGCCACGTGCAGGTCAGAGAAAGTGCTTTGTTCAGCCCAGAATTCCAGAAGGATGACGATTCCTCCCAGGGAAAAGGCTCCCAGGACAGAAAGCGATTGTTCCATTTCTAGGGTTAATGGGGGCCCGTCATTGGCATTTGAGAGCCAGAGGTTGCCTCCTTTTCCCTGGGCGCAAAGCACGACAGTGCGTGCCACTTGCTGGTCCCAGAAAGTACCATTTTACAGCCCAGAATTCCAGACCAATGAAGACTCCTCCCAGGGAAAAGGTGCCAGGACAGAAAGCCATTGTGGTTTTTGTAAAGGTAATGGGGCCCCATCATTGGCACCTGAGAGCCCAAGACTGCCACATTTTCCCTGGGCGCAAAGCTCAACGGTGTGTACCTTGTACGGGTTTGGGGCAGTGCCATTTTTGAACCCAGATTTCCAGACGGACGAAAGTTCCTCCCAGGGAAAAGGTGCCAGGACAGAAAGCGACTGTTATTTATCTAGTGTTAACGGGGCCCCATCATTGGCACCTGAGAGGCCAAGGCTGCCACCTTTTCCCTGGGCGCAAAGCTAGATGGTGCCTGCCACGTGCAGGTCAGAGAAAGACCTTTGTTCAGTCCAGGATTCCAGACGGCTGACGACTCCTCCCAGGGAAAGGGCTCCCAGGACAGAAAGGGATTGTTCCATTTCTAGTGTTAATGGGGGCCCGTCATTGGCATCTGAGAGGCAGAGGTTGCCTCATTTTGCCTGGGCGCAAAGCACGACAGTGCGTGCCACTTGCTGGTCCCAGAAAGTACCATTTTACAGCCCAGAATTCCAGACCAATGAAGACTCCTCCCAGGGAAAAGGTGCCAGGACAGAAAGCCATTGTGGTTTTTGTAAAGGTAATGGGGCCCCATCATTGGCACCTGAGAGCCCAAGACTGCCACATTTTCCCTGGGCGCAAAGCTCAACGGTGTGTACCTTGTACGGGTTTGGGGCAGTGCCATTTTTGAACCCAGATTTCCAGACGGACGAAAGTTCCTCCCAGGGAAAAGGTGCCAGGACAGAAAGCGACTGTTATTTATCTAGTGTTAACGGGGCCCCATCATTGGCACCTGAGAGGCCAAGGCTGCCACCTTTTCCCTGGGCGCAAAGCTAGATGGTGCCTGCCACGTGCAGGTCAGAGAAAGACCTTTGTTCAGTCCAGGATTCCAGACGGCTGACGACTCCTCCCAGGGAAAGGGCTCCCAGGACAGAAAGGGATTGTTCCATTTCTAGTGTTAATGGGGGCCCGTCATTGGCATCTGAGAGGCAGAGGTTGCCTCATTTTGCCTGGGCGCAAAGCACGACAGTGCGTGCCACGTGCTGGTCCCAGAAAGTGCCATTTTACAGCCCAGAATTCCAGACCAATGAAGACTCCTCCCAGGGAAAAGGTGCCAGGTCAGAAATCGAATTGTCCTTTTCTAGGGTCAAGGGTGCCCCATCATTGGCACCTGAGAATTCAAGGCTGCCACCTTTTCCGTGGATGCAAACATCGACGGCGCGTACCACTTTCTTGTCCGGGAAAGTGCCGTTTTTCAGCCCTGAATTCAAGACGGATGAAGACTCCTCTCAGGGAAGAGGCTCCCAGGACAGAAAGCGATTGTTCCATTTCTAGGGTTAATCGGGCTCCATCATTGGCACCTGAGAGCCCAACGCTGCCACCTTTTCCCTGGGTGCAAAGCTCGACGGTGCATACCCTGTGCGGGTCCGGGAAAGGGCCGTTTTTCAGCCCAGAATTTCAGACGGAAGTCGATTCCTCTCTGGGAAAAGGTGTCAGGACAGAAAGCCATTGTGCCTTTTCTAAAAGTAATGGGGCCCCATCTTTGGCACCTGAGAGCCCAAGGCTGCCACCTTTTCCCTGGGCGCAAATGTCGACGGCGCGTGCCACTTGCAAGTCCGGGAATGTGCCGTTTCTCATCCCAGAATTCCAGGCCAGCGAAGATTTCTCCCTGGGAAAAGGTGCCAGGACAGAAAGCCATTGTGCCTTTTCTAGGGTTAATGGGGCCCCAAAATTGGCAGCTGAGAGCCCAGGGCTGCCACCTTTTCCCTGGGCGCAAAGCTCGACGGTGCGTGCCACATGCGGGTAAGGGAAAGAGCCGTTTTAAGCCCAGAATTCCAAACCAATGAAGATTCCTCCCAGGGAAAAGGTGCAAAGACAGAAAGCCATTGTGCCTTTTCTAGGGGTAATGGGGCACCATCATTGGCACCTGAGGTGCCTAAGGCTGCCCCCTTTTCCCTGGGCACAAAGCTCGACGTTGTATACCTTGTGCGGGTTCGGGGAAGTGCCATTTTTCACCCCAGAATTCCAGACAAATGAAAATTCCTCCCAGGGAAAAGGTGCCAGGACAGAAAGCGATTGTTATTTATCTAGTGTTAACGGGGACCCATCGTTGACACCTGAGAGATCAAGGCTGCCACCTTTTCCCTGGGCGCAAAGCTAGATGGTGCCTGCCACGTGCAGGTCAGAGAAAGTGCTTTGTTCAGCCCAGAATTCCAGAAGGATGACGATTCCTCCCAGGGAAAAGGCTCCCAGGACAGAAAGCGATTGTTCCATTTCTAGGGTTAATGGGGGCCCGTCATTGGCATTTGAGAGCCAGAGGTTGCCTCCTTTTCCCTGGGCGCAAAGCACGACAGTGCGTGCCACTTGCTGGTCCCAGAAAGTACCATTTTACAGCCCAGAATTCCAGACCAATGAAGACTCCTCCCAGGGAAAAGGTGCCAGGACAGAAAGCCATTGTGGTTTTTGTAAAGGTAATGGGGCCCCATCATTGGCACCTGAGAGCCCAAGACTGCCACATTTTCCCTGGGCGCAAAGCTCAACGGTGTGTACCTTGTACGGGTTTGGGGCAGTGCCATTTTTGAACCCAGATTTCCAGACGGACGAAAGTTCCTCCCAGGGAAAAGGTGCCAGGACAGAAAGCGACTGTTATTTATCTAGTGTTAACGGGGCCCCATCATTGGCACCTGAGAGGCCAAGGCTGCCACCTTTTCCCTGGGCGCAAAGCTAGATGGTGCCTGCCACGTGCAGGTCAGAGAAAGACCTTTGTTCAGTCCAGGATTCCAGACGGCTGACGACTCCTCCCAGGGAAAGGGCTCCCAGGACAGAAAGGGATTGTTCCATTTCTAGTGTTAATGGGGGCCCGTCATTGGCATCTGAGAGGCAGAGGTTGCCTCATTTTGCCTGGGCGCAAAGCACGACAGTGCGTGCCACTTGCTGGTCCCAGAAAGTACCATTTTACAGCCCAGAATTCCAGACCAATGAAGACTCCTCCCAGGGAAAAGGTGCCAGGACAGAAAGCCATTGTGGTTTTTGTAAAGGTAATGGGGCCCCATCATTGGCACCTGAGAGCCCAAGACTGCCACATTTTCCCTGGGCGCAAAGCTCAACGGTGTGTACCTTGTACGGGTTTGGGGCAGTGCCATTTTTGAACCCAGATTTCCAGACGGACGAAAGTTCCTCCCAGGGAAAAGGTGCCAGGACAGAAAGCGACTGTTATTTATCTAGTGTTAACGGGGCCCCATCATTGGCACCTGAGAGGCCAAGGCTGCCACCTTTTCCCTGGGCGCAAAGCTAGATGGTGCCTGCCACGTGCAGGTCAGAGAAAGACCTTTGTTCAGTCCAGGATTCCAGACGGCTGACGACTCCTCCCAGGGAAAGGGCTCCCAGGACAGAAAGGGATTGTTCCATTTCTAGTGTTAATGGGGGCCCGTCATTGGCATCTGAGAGGCAGAGGTTGCCTCATTTTGCCTGGGCGCAAAGCACGACAGTGCGTGCCACGTGCTGGTCCCAGAAAGTGCCATTTTACAGCCCAGAATTCCAGACCAATGAAGACTCCTCCCAGGGAAAAGGTGCCAGGTCAGAAATCGAATTGTCCTTTTCTAGGGTCAAGGGTGCCCCATCATTGGCACCTGAGAATTCAAGGCTGCCACCTTTTCCGTGGACGGAAACATCAACGGCGCGTACCACTTTCTTGTCCGGGAAAGTGCCGTTTTTCAGCCCTGAATTCCAGACCGATGAAGACTCCTCACAGGGAAGAGGCTCCCAGGACAGAAAGCGATTGTTCCATTTCTAGGGTTAATTGGGGTCCATCATTGGCACCTGAGAGCCCAAGGTTGCCTCCTATACCCTGGGCGCAAAGCTCGACCACGCGTGCTACATGAGGGTCCGGGAAATTGCCGTTTCTCATTCCAGAATTCCAGACCGATGAAGATTCCTCCCTGGGAAAAGGTGTCAGGACAGAAAGCGATTGTTCCTTTTCTAGGGTTAATGGGGCTCCATCATTGACACCTGAGAGCCGAAGGCTGCCACCTTTTCCCTGAGTGAAAGCTCGACGGTGCGTGCCACTTGCGGTTCCAGGAATGTGCTGTTTCTCATTCCAGAATTCGAGGCCGATGAAGATTTCTCCCAGGGAAAAGGTGCCAGGACAGAAAGCAATTGTGCCTTTTCTAGGGTTAATGGGGCCCCAAAATTGACATCTGAGAGCCCAAGGCTGCCACCTTTTCCCTGGGCGCAAAGCTCGACGGAGCGTTCCACGTGCGGGTCCGGGAAAGTGCCATTTTTCAGCCCAGAATTCCAGACCTATGAAGATTCCTCAGAGGGAAAAGGTACCAGGAGACAAAGCCATGGTGTATTTTGTAATGCTAATTGGGCCCCATCATTGGCACCTTAGAGCCCAAGGCTACCACATTTTCCCTGGGCGCAAAGCTCTACGGAGCGTTCCACTTTCGGGTATGGGAAAGTGCCATTTTTCAGCCTAGAATTCCAGACCTATGAATATTCCTCAGAGGGAAAAGGTACCATCAGACAAAGCCATTGCGTATTTTGTAATGCTAATTGGGCCCCATCATTGGCACCTCAGAGCCCAAGGCTGCCACCTTTTCCCTGGGTGCAAAGCTCGACGGTGCATACCCTGTGCGGGTCCGGGAATGGGCCGTTTTTCAGCCCAGAATTTCAGACGGAAGTCAATTCCTCTCTGGGAAAAGATCTCAGGACAGAAAGCCATTGTGCCTTTTCTAAAAGTAATGGGGCCCCATCTTTGGCACCTGAGAGCCCAAGGATGCCACCTTTTCCCTGGGCGCAAATGTCGACGGCGCGTGCCATTTGCAAGTCCGGGAATGTGCCGTTTCTCATCCCAGAATTCCAGGGCAGTGAAGATTTCTGCCTGGGAAAAGGTGCCAGGACAGAAAGCGCTTGTGCCTTTTCTAGGGTTAATGGGGCCCCAAAATTGGCAGCTGAGAGCCCAGGGCTGCCACCTTTTCCCTGGGCGCAAAGCTCGACGGTGCGTGCCACATGCGGGTAAGGGAAAGAGCCGTTTTCAGCCCAGAAATCCAGACCAATGAAGATTCCTCCCAGGGAAAAGGTGCCAGGACAGAAAGCCATTGTGCTTTTTGTAAAGGTAAGGGGGCCCCATCATTGGCACCTGAGAGCCCAGGGCTGCCACCTTTTCCCTCGGCGCAAAGCTCGACGGTGCGTGCCACATGCGGGTGAGGGAAAGAGCCGTTTTCAGCCCAGAAATCCAGACCAATGAAGATTCCTCCCAGGGAAAAGGTGCCAGGACAGAAAGCCATTGTGCTTTTTGTAAAGGTAAGGGGGCCCCATCATTGGCACCTGAGAGCCCAAGGCTGCCACCTTTTGCCTGGGCACAAAGCTCGATGGTGCGTTCCACTTGCAGGTCCAGGAAAGTTCGGATTCTCAGACCAGAATTCCAAACCGATGAAGATTCCTCCCTGGGAAAAGGTGCCAGGACAGAAAGTCATTGTGCCTTTTCTAGGGGTAATGGGGCACCATCATTGGCACCTGAGGTGCCCAAGGCTGCCCCCATTTCCCTGGGCACAAAGCTCGATGGTGCGTACCTTGTGCGGGTTTGGGGCAGTGCCATTTCTGAACCCAGATTTCCAGACGGACGAAGATTCCTCCCTGGGAAAAGGTGCCAGGACAGAAAGCAATTGTTATTTTTCTAGTGTTAACGGGGACCCATCGTTGGCACCTGAGAGCTCAAGGCTGCCACCTTTTCCCTGGGCACAAAGCTAGATGGTACCTGCCACGTGCATGTCAGAGAAAGTGCTTTGTTCAGCCCAGGATTCCAGGCGGCTGACGACTCCTCCCAGGGAAAGGGCTCCCAGGACAGAAAGCGATTGTTCCATTTCTAGTGTTAATGGGGGCCCGTCATTGGCATCTGAGAGCCAGAGGTTGCCTCCTTTTCCCTGGGCGCAAAGCACGACAGTGCGTGCCACGTGCCGGTCCCAGAAAGTGCCATTTTACAGCCCAGAATTCCAGACCAATGAAGACTCCTCCCAGGGAAAAGGTGCCAGGACAGAAAGCCATTGTGCTTTTTCTAGGGGTAATGGGGACCCATCTTTGGCACCTGAGAGCCCAAGACTGCCACCTTTTCCCTGGATGCAAAGCTCGATGGTGCGTTCCACTTGCGGGTCCAGGAAAGTGCCGATTCTCAGACCAGAATTCCAAGCCGATGAAGATTCCTCCCTGGGAAAAGGTGCCAGGACAGAAAGCCATTGTGCCTTTTCTAGGGGTAATGGGGCCCCATCATTGGCACCTGAGAGCCCAAGACTGCCACCTTTTCCCTGGGTGCAAAGCTCGACGGTGCGTACCTTGTGCGGGTTTGGGGCAGTGCCATTTTTGAACGCAGATTTCCAGACGGACGAAGATTCCTCCCTGGGAAAAGGTGCCAAGACAGAAAGGAAGTGTTATTTCTCTAGTGTTAACGGGGCCCCATCATTGGCACCTGACAGCCGAAGGCTGCCACCTTTTCCCAGGGTGCAAATGTCGACGGCGCGTGCCACTTGCGGGTCCGGGGAAGTGCCATTTTTCAGCCCAGAATTCCAGACGGACGAAGACACCTCCCAGGGAAAAGGTGCCAGGTGAGAAATCGAATTGTCCTTTTCTAGGGTCAATGGTGTCCCATCATTGGCACCTGAGAGTTCAAGGCTGCCACCTTTTCTGTGGGCACAAACATCAACAGCACGTACCACTTTCTTGTCCGGGAAAGTGCCGTTTTTCAGCCCTGAATTCCAGACGGATGAAGACTCCTCACAGGGAAGAGGCTCCCAGGACAGAAAGCGATTGTTCCATTTCTAGGGTTAATCGGGCCCCATCATTGACACCTGAGAGCCCAAGGCTGCAACCTTTTCCCTGAGCGCAAAGCTCGACGGTGCGTGCCACTTGCGGGTCCAGGAATGTGCTGTTTCTCATCCCAGAATTCGAGGCTGATGAAGATTTCTCCCAGGGAAAAGGTGCCAGGACAGAAAGCAATTGTGCCTTTCCTAGGGTTAATGGGGCCCCAAAATTGACACCTTAGAGACCAAGGTTGCCACCTTTTCCCTGGGCGCAAATGTCGACGGAGCGTTCCACTTGCGGGTCCCGGAAAGTGACATATTTCAGCCCAGAATTCCAGACCTATGAAGATTCCTCCCTGGGAAAAGGTACCAGGAGACAAAGCCATTGTGTATTTTGTAATGCTAATTGGGCCCCATCATTGGTACCTGAGAGCCCAAGGCTGCCACCTTTTCCCTGGGTGCAAAGCTCGACGGTGCATACCCTGTGCGGGTGTGGGAATGGGCCGTTTTTCAGCCCAGAATTCCAGACGGAAGTCGATTCCTCTCTGGGAAACGGTGTCAGGACAGAAAGCCATTGTGCATTTTGTAGGGGTAATGGGGACCCATCTTTGGCACCTGAGAGCCCAAGGCTGCCACCTTTTCCCTGGGCGCAAATGTCCACGGCGCGTGCCACTTGCAAGTCCGGGAATGTGCCGTTTCTCATCCCAGAATTCCAGGCCAGCGAAGATTTCTCCCTTGGAAAATGTGCCAGGACAGAAAGCCATTGTGCCTTTGTAGGGGTAATGGGGCACCATCATTGGCACCTGAGAGCCCAAGGCTGCCCCGTTTTCCCTGGGTGCAAAGCTCGACAGTGTGTACCTTGTGCGGGTTTGGGGCAGTGCCGTTTTTGAACCCAGATTTCCAGACGGACGAAGATTCCTCCCAGGGAAAAGGTGCCAAGACAGAAAGCAAGTGTTATTTTTCTAGTGTTAACGGGGCCCCATCATTGGCACCTGAGAGCCCAAGGCTGCCACCTTTTGCCTGGGCGCAAATGTCGACGGCGCGTGCCACTTGCGGGTCCGGGGAAGTGCCATTTTTCAGCCCAGAATTCCAGACGGACGAAGACACCTCCCAGGGAAAAGGTGCCAGGTCAGAAATCGAATTGTCCTTTTCTAGGGTCAGTGGTGCCCCATCATTGGCACCTGAGAGTTCAAGGCTGCCACCTTTTCTGTGGGCGCAAACATCAACGGCACGTACCACTTTCTTGTCCGGGAAAGTGCCGTTTTTCAGCCCTCAATTCCAGACGGATGAAGACTCCTCACAGGGAAGAGGCTCCCAGGACAGAAAGCGATTGTTCCATTTCTAGGGTTAATCGGGCCCCATCATTGGCACCTGAGAGCCCAAGGTTGCCTCCTATACCCTGGGCGCAAAGCTCGACCATGCGTGCTATGTGAGGGTCCGGGAAATTGCCGTTTCTCATTCCAGAATTCCAGACCGATGAAGATTCCTCCCTGGGAAAAGGTGTCAGGACAGAAAGCGATTGTTCCTTTTCTAGGGTTAATGGGGCTCCATCATTGACACCTGAGAGCCCAAGGCTGCAACGTTTTCCCTGAGCGCAAAGCTCGACGGTGCGTGCCACTTGCGGGTCCAGGAATGTGCTGTTTCTCATCCCAGAATTCGAGGCCGATGAAGATTTCTCCCAGGGAAAAGGTGCCAGGACAGAAAGCAATTGTGCCTTTTCTAGACTTAATAGGGCCCCAAAATTGACACCTGAGAGCCCAAGGCTGCCACCTTTTCCCTGGGCGCAAAGCTCGACGGAGCGTTCCACGTGTGGGTCCCAGGACGTGCCATTTTTCAGCCCACAATTCCAGACCTATGAAGATTCCTCAGAGGGAAAAGGTACCAGGAGACAAAGCCATTGTGTATTTTGTAATGTTAATTGGGCCCCATCATTGGCACCTGAGAACCCAAGGCTGCCACCTTTTCCCAGGGTGCAAAGCTCGACGGTGCATACCCTGTGTGAGTAGGGGAAAGGGCCATTTTTCAGCCCAGAATTCCAGACGGAAATCGATTCCTCTCTGGGAAAAGGTGTCAGGACAAAAAGCCATTGTGCCTTTTCTAGGGGTAATGGGGCCCCATCTTTGGCACCTGAGAGCCCAGGGCTGCCACATTTTCCCTAGGCGCAGATGTCGACGGCGCGTGCCACTTGCAAGTCCGGGAATGTGCCGTTTCTCATCCCAGAATTCCAGGGCAGTGAAGATTTCTCCCTGGGAAAAGGTGCCAGGACAGAAAGCGATTGTTCCTTTTCTAGGGTTAATGGGGCCCCAAAATTGGCAGCTGAGAGCCCAAGGCTGCCACCTTTTCCCTGGGCGCAAAGCTTGACGGTGCGTGCCACATGCGGGTAAGGGAAAGAGCCGTTTCCAGCCCAGAATTCCAGACCAATGAAGATTCCTCCCAGGGAAAAGGTGCCAGGACAGAAAGCGATTGTTCTTTTTCTAGGAGTAATGGGGCCCCATCATTGGCACCTGAGAGCCCAAGGCTGCCACCTTTTGCCTGGGCACAAAGCTCGACGGTGCGTTCCACTTGCAGGTCCGGGGAAGTGCCGTTTTTCAGCCTAGAATTCCAGACAGACGAAAATTCCTCCCTGGGAAAAAGTGCCAGGACAGAAAGAGATTGTTATTTATCTAGTGTTAACGGGGACCCATCGTTGGCACCTGAGAGCCCAAGGCTGCCCACTTTTCCCTGGGCGCAAAGCTCGACGGTGCGTACCTTGTGCGGGTTTGGGGCAGTGCCATTTTTGAACGCAGATTTCCAGACGGACGAAGATTCCTCCCTGGGAAAAGGTGCCAAGACAGAAAGCAAGTGTTATTTTTCTAGTGTTAACGGGGCCCCATCATTGGCACCTGAGAGCCTAAGGCTGCCACCTTTTCCCAGGGTGCAAATGTCGACGGCGCGTGCCACTTGCGGGTCCGGGGAAGTGCCATTTTTCAGCCCAGAATTCCAGACGGACGAAGACACCTCCCAGGGAAAAGGTGCCAGGTCAGAAATCGAATTGTCCTTTTCTAGGGTCAATGGTGTCCCATCATTGGCACCTGAGAGTTCAAGGCTGCCACCTTTTCTGTGGGCGCAAACATCAACAGCACGTACCACTTTCTTGTCCGGGAAAGTGCCGTTTTTCAGCCCTGAATTCCAGACGGATGAAGACTCCTCACAGGGAAGAGGCTCCCAGGTCAGAAAGCGATTGTTCCATTTCTAGGGTTAATCGGGCCCCATCATTGACACCTGAGAGCCCAAGGCTGCAACCTTTTCCCTGAGCGCAAAGCTCGACGGTGCGTGCCACTTGCGGGTCCAGGAATGTGCTGTTTCTCATCCCAGAATTCGAGGCTAATGAAGATTTCTCCCAGGGAAAAGGTGCCAGGACAGAAAGCAATTGTGCCTTTCCTAGGTTTAATGGGGCCTCAAAATTGACACCTGAGAGACCAAGGCTGCCACCTTTTCCCTGAGCGCATAGCTCGACGGAGCGTTCCACTTGCGGGTCCCGGAAAGTGCCATATTTCAGCCCAGAATTCCAGACCTATGAAGATTCCTCAGAGGGAAAAGGTACCAGGAGACAAAGCCATTGTGTATTTTGTAATGCTAATTGGGCCCCATCATTGGTACCTGAGAGCCCAAGGCTGCCACCTTTTCCCTGGGTACAAAGCTCGACGGTGCATACCCTGTGCGGGTGTGGGAATGGGCCGTTTTTCAGCCCAGAATTCCAGACGGAAGTCGATTCCTCTCTGGGAAACGGTGTCAGGACAGAAAGCCATTGTGCATTTTGTAGGGGTAATGGGGCCCCATCATTGGCACCTGAGAGCCCAAGGCTGCCACCTTTTCCCTGGGCGCAAATGTCGACGGCGCGTGCCACTTCCAAGTCCGGGAATGTGCCGTTTCTCATCCCAGAATTCCAGGCCAGCGAAGATTTCTACCTGGGAAAAGGTGCCAGGACAGAAAGCGCTTGTGCGTTTTCTAGGGTTAATGGGGCCCCAAAATTGGCAGCTGAGAGCCCAGGGCTGCCACCTTTTCCCGGGGCGCAAAGCTCGGCGGTGCGTGCCACATGCGGGTAAGGGAAAGAGCCGTTTTCAGCCCAGAATTCCAGACCAAAGAAGATTCCTCCCAGGGAAAAGGTGCCAGGACAGAAAGCGATTGTTCTTTTTCTAGGGGTAATGGGGCCCCATCATTGGCACCCGAGAGCCCAAGGCTGCCACCTTTTGCCTGGGCGCAAAGCTCGATGGCGCGTTCCACGTGCGGGTCCGGGGAGGGGCCGGTATTTCAGCCGAGAATTCCACACAGACGAAAATTCCTCCCAGGCTAAAGGTGCCAGGACAGAAAGCGATTGTTATTTATCTAGGGTTAACGGGGACCCATCATTGGCACCTGAGAACCCAAGGCTGCCACCTTTTCCCTGGGCGCAAAGCTAGATGGTGCCTGCCACGTGCAGGTCAGAGAAAGTGTTTTGTTCAGCCCAGGATTCCAGACGGATGACGACTCCTCCCAGGGAAAGGGCTCCAAGGACAGAAAGCGATTGTTCCATTTCTAGTGTTAATGGGGGCCCGTCATTGGCATCTGAGAGCCAGAGGTTGCCTCCTTTTCCCTGGGCGCAAAGCTCGACAGTGCGTGCCACGTGCTGGTCCCAGAAAGTGCCATTTTACAGCCCAGAATTCCAGACCAATGAAGACTCCTCCCAGGGAAAAGGTGCCAGGACAGAAAGCCATTGTGCCTTTGTAGGGGTAATGGGGCACCATCATTGGCACCTGAGAGCCCAAGGCTGCCCCCTTTTCCCTGGGTGCAAAGCTCGACAGTGTGTACCTTGTGCGGGTTTGGGCCAGTGCCATTTTTGAACCCAGATTTCCAGACGGACGAAGATTCCTCCCTGGGAAAAGGTGCCAAGACAGAAAGCAAGTGTTATTTTTCTAGTGTTAACGGGGCCCCATCATTGGCACCTGAGAGCCTAAGGCTGCCACCTTTTGCCTGAGCGCAAATGTCGACGGCGCGTGCCACTTGCGGGTCCGGGGAAGTGCCATTTTTCAGCCCAGAATTCCAGACGGACGAAGACCCCTCCCAGGGAAAAGGTGCCAGGTCAGAAATCGAATTGTCCTTTTCTAGGGTCAATGGTGCCCCATCATTGGCACCTGAGAGTTCAAGGCTGCCACCTTTTCTGTGGGCGCAAACATCAACAGCACGTACCACTTTCTTGTCCGGGAAAGTGCCGTTTTTCAGCCCTGAATTCCAGACCGATGAAGACTCCTCACAGGGAAGAGGCTCCAAGGACAGAAAGCGATTGTTCCATTTCTAGGGTTAATCGGGCCCCATCATTGACACCTCAGAGCCCAAGGCTGCAACCTTTTCCCTGAGCGCAAAGCTCGACGGTGCGTGGCACTTGCGGGTCCAGGAATGTGCTGTTTCTCATCCCAGAATTCGAGGCTGATGAAGATTTCTCCCAGGGAAAAGGTGCCAGGACAGAAAGCAATTGTGCCTTTCCTAGGTTTAATGGGGCCTCAAAATTGACACCTGAGAGACCAAGGCTGCCACCTTTTCCCTGAGCGCATAGCTCGACGGAGCGTTCCACTTGCGGGTCCCGGAAAGTGCCATATTTCAGCCCAGAATTCCAGACCTATGAAGATTCCTCAGAGGGAAAAGGTACCAGGAGACAAAGCCATTGTGTATTTTGTAATGCTAATTGGGCCCCATCATTGGTACCTGAGAGCCCAAGGCTGCCACCTTTTCCCTGGGTACAAAGCTCGACGGTGCATACCCTGTGCGGGTGTGGGAATGGGCCGTTTTTCAGCCCAGAATTCCAGACGGAAGTCGATTCCTCTCTGGGAAAAGGTGTCAGGACAGAAAGCCATTGTGCCTTTTCTAGGGGTAATGGGGCCCCATCTTTGGCACCTGAGAGCCCAAGGCTGCCACCTTTTCCCTGGGCTAAAATGTCGACGGCGCGTGCCACTTGCAAGTCCGGGAATGTGCCGTTTCTCATCCCAGAATTCCAGGCCAGCGAAGATTTCTCCCTGGGAAAAGGTGCCAGGACAGAAAGCGATTGTTCTTTTTCTAGGGGTAATGGGGCCCCATCATTGGCACCCGAGAGCCCAAGGCTGCCACCTTTTGCCTGGGCTCAAAGCTCGATGGAGCGTTCCACGTGCGGGTCTGGGGAGGGGCCGGTTTTTCAGCCGAGAATTCCACACGGACGAAAATTCCTCCCAGGCTAAAGGTGCCAGGACAGAAAGCGATTGTTATTTATCTAGTGTTAACGGGGACCCATCATTGGCACCTGAGAACCCAAGGCTGCCACCTTTTCCCTAGGCGCAAAGCTAGATGGTGCCTGCCACGTGCAGGTCAGAGAAAGTGCTTTGTTCAGCCCAGGATTCCAGACGGATGACGACTCCTCCCAGGGAAAGGGCTCCAAGGACAGAAAGTGATTGTTCCATTTCTAGTGTTAATGGGGGCCCGTCATTGGCATCTGAGAGCCAGAGGTTGCCTCCTTTTCCCTGGGCGCAAAGCATGACAGTGCGTGCCACGTGCTGGTCCCAGAAAGTGCCATTTTACAGCCCAGAATTCCAGACCAATGAAGACTCCTCCCAGGGAAAAAGTGCCAGGACAGAAAGCCATTGTGCTTTTTGTAAAGGTAATGGGGCCCCATCATTGGCACCTGAGAGCCCAAGACTGCCACCTTTTCCCTGGACGCAAAGCTCGATGGTGCGTTCCACTTGCGGGTCCAGGAAAGTGCCGATTCTCAGACCAGAATTCCAAACCGATGAAGATTCCTCCCTGGGAAAAGGTGCCAGGACAGAAAGCCATTCTGCCTTTTGTAGGGGTAATGGGGCACCATCATTGGCACCTGAGAGCCCAAGGCTGCCCCCTTTTCCCTGGGTGCAAATGTCGACGGTGTGTACCTTGTGCGGGTTTGGGGCAGTGCCATTTTTCAGCCCAGAATTCCAGATGGACGAAGATTCCTCCCTGGGAAAAGGTGCCAGGACAGAAAGCAAGTGTTATTTTTCTAGTGTTAACGGGGCCCCATCATTGGCACCTGAGAGCCCAAGGCTGCCACCTTTTCCCAGGGTGCAAATGTCGATGGCGCGTGCCACTTGCAGGTCCCGGGAAGTGCCATTTTTCAGCCCAGAATTCCAGACGGACGAAGACACCTCCCAGGGAAAAGGTGCCAGGTCAGAAATCGAATTGTCCTTTTCTAGGGTCAATGGTGCCCCATCATTGGCACCTCAGAGTTCAAGGCTGCCACCTTTTCCGTGGGCGCAAACTTCAACGGCGCGTACCACTTTCTTGTCCGGGAAAGTGCCGTTTTTCAGCCCTCAATTCCAGACGGATGAAGACTCCTCACAGGGAAGAGGCTCCCAGGACAGAAAGCGATTGTTCCATTTCTAGGGTTAATCGCGCCCCATCATTGGCACCTGAGAGCCCAAGGTTGCCTCCTATACCCTGGGCGCAAAGCTCGACCATGCGTGCTACGTGAGGGTCCGGGAAATTGCCGTTTCTCATTCCAGAATTCCAGACTGATGAAGATTCCTCCCTGGGAAAAGGTGTCAGGACAGAAAGCGATTGTTCCTTTTCTAGGGTTAATGGAGCTCCATCATTGACACCTGGGAGCCCAAGGCTGAAACCTTTTTCCTGAGCGCAAAGCTCGACGGTGCGTGCCACTTGCGGGTCCAGGAATGTGCTGTTTCTCATCCCAGAATTCGAGGCCGATGAAGATTTCTCCCAGGGTAAAGATGCCAGGACAGAAAGCAATTGTGCCTTTTCTAGGGTTAATGGGGCCCCAAAATTGACACCTGAGAGCCCAAGGCTGCCACCTTTTCCCTGGGCGCAAAGCTCGACGGAGCGTTCCACGTGCAGGTCCGGGAAAGTGCCATTTTTCAGGCCAGAATTCCAGACCTATGAAGATTCCTCCCTGGGAAAAGGTACCAGGAGACAAAGCCATTGTGTATTTTGTAATGCTAATTGGGCCCCATCATTGGCCCCTGAGAGCCCAAGGCTGCCACCTTTTCTCTGGGTGCAAAGCTCGACAGTGCATACCCTGTGCAGGTCCAGGAAAGGGCCGTTTTTCAGCCCAGAATTCCAGACGGAAGTCGATTCCTCTCTGGGAAACGGTGTCAGGACAGAAAACCATTGTGCCTTTTCTAGGGGTAATGGGACCTCATCTTTGGCACCTGAGAGCCCAAGGCTGCCACCTTTTCCCTGGGCGCAAATGTCGACGGCGCGTGCCACTTGCAAGTCCGGGAATGTGCTGATTCTCATCCCAGAATTCCAGGCCAGCGAAGATTTCTCCCTGGGAAAAGGTGCCAGGACAGAAAGCGATTGTGCCTTTTCTAGGGTTAATGGGGCCCCAAAATTGGCAGCTGAGAGCCCAGGGCTGCCACCTTTTCCCTGGGCGCAAACCTCGATGGTGCGTGCCACATGCGGGTAAGGGAAAGAGCCATTTTCAGCCCAGAATTCCAGACCGATGAAGATTCCTCCCTGGGAAAAGCTGCCAGGACAGAAAGCCATTGTTCTTTTTCTAGGGGTAATGGGGCCCCATGATTGGCACCTGAGAGCCCAAGGCTGCCACCTTTTACCTGGGCACAAATCTCGATGGTGCGTTCCACTTGCAGGTCGGGAGAAGTGCCGTTTTTCAGCCCAGAATTCCAGACGGACGAAAATTCCTCCCAGGGAAAAGGTGCCAGGACAGAAAGCGATTGTTATTTATCTAGTGTTAACGGGGACCCATCATTGGCACCTGAGAGCCCAAGGCTGACACCTTTTCCCTGGGCGCAAAGCTAGATGGTGCCTGCCACGTGCAGCTCAGAGAAAGACCTTTGTTCAGCCCACGATTCCAGACGGCTGACGACTCCTCCTAGTGAAAGGGCTCCCAGGACAGAAAGCGATTGTTCCATTTCTAGTGTTAATGGGGGCCCGTCATTGGCATCTGAGAGCCAGAGGTTGCCTCCTTTTCCCTGGGCGCAAAGCTCGACAGTGCGTGCCACGTGCTGGTCCCAGAAATTGCCATTTTACAGCCCAGAATTCCAGACGGGTGAAGACCCCTCAGAGGGAAGAGGCTCCCAGGACAGAAAGCAATTGTTCCATTTCTAGGGTTAATCGGGCTCCATCATTGGCACCTGGGAGCCGAAGGCTGCAACCTTTTCCCTGAGCGCAAAGCTCGACGGTGCGTGCCACTTGCCGGTCCATGAATGTGCCGATTCTCATCCCAGAATTCCAGGCCAGCGAAGATTTCTCCCTGGGAAAAGGTGCCAGCACAGAAAACGATTGTGCCTTTTCTAGGGTTAATGGGGCTCCATCATTGACACCTGAGAGCCGAAGGCTGCCACCTTTTCCCTGAGCGCAAAGCTCGACGGTGCGTGCCACTTGCAGGTCCAGGAATGTGCTGTTTCTCATCCCAGAATTCGAGGCCGATGAAGATTCCTCCCAGGGAAAAGGTGCCAGGACAGAAAGCAATTGTGCCTTTTCTAGGGTTAATGGGGCCCCAAAATTGACACCTGAGAGCCCAAGGCTGCCACCTTTTCCCTGGGCGCAAAGCTCGACGGAGTGTTCCACGTGCGGGTACGGGAAAGTGCCATTTTTCAGCTCAGAATTCCAGACCTATGAATATTCCTCCCTGGGAAAAGGTACCAGGAGACAAAGCCATGGTGTATTTTGTAATGCTAATTGGGCCCCATCATTGGCACCTGAGAGCCCAAGGCTGCCACCCTTTCCCTGGGTGCAAAGCTCGACGGTGCATACCCTGTGCGGGTCCGGGAAAGGGCCGTTTTTCAGCCCAGAATTTCAGACAGAAGTCGATTCCTCTCTGGGAAAAGGTGTCAGGACAGAAAGCCATTGTGCCTTTTCTAGGAGTAATGGGGCCCCATCTTTGGCACCTGAGAGCCCAAGGCTGCCACCTTTTCCCTGGGCGCAAATGTCGACGGCGCGTGCCACTTGCAAGTCCGGGAATGTGCCGTTTCTCATGCCAGAATTCCAGGCCAGCGAAGATTTCTCCCTGGGAACATGTGCCAGCAGAGAAAGCGATTGTGCCTTTTCTAGGGTTAATGGGGCCCCAAAATTGGCAGCTGAGAGCCCAGGGCTGCCACCTTTTCCCTGAACGCAAAGCTCGACGGTGCGTGCCACATGCGGGTAAGGGAAAGAGCCGTTTTCAGCCCAGACTTCCAGACCAATGAAGATTCCTCCCAGGGAAAAGGTGCAAAGACAGAAAGCGATTGTTCTTTTTCTAGGGGTAACGGGGCCCCATCATTGGCACCTGAGAGCCCAAGGCTGCCACCTTTTGCCTGGGCAAAAAGCTCGATGGTGCGTTCCACATGCAGGTCCAGGAAAGTTCCGATTCTCAGACCAGAATTCCAAACTGATGAAGATTCCTCCCTGGGAAAAGGTGCCAGGACAGAAAACCATTGTGCCTTTTGTAGGGGTAATGGGGCACCATCATTGGCAGCTGAGAGCCCAAGGCTGCCACCTTTTCCCTGGGCGCAAAGCTCGACGGTGTGTACCTTGTGCGGGTTTGGGGAAGTGCCATTTTTGAACCCAGATTTCCAGACGGACGAAGATTCCTCCCTGGGAAAGGGTGCCAAGACAGAAAGCAAGTGTTATTTTTCTAGTGTTAACGGGACCCCATCATTGGCACCTGAGAGCCCAAGGCTGCCACCTTTTGCCTGGGGGCAAATGTCGACGGCGCATGCCACTAGCGGGGCCCGGGAAGTGCCGATTTTCAGGACTCAATTCCAGACGGATGCAGACTCCTCACAGGGAAGAGGCTCCCAGGAAAGAAAGCAATTGTTCCATTTCTAGGGTTAATCGGGCTCCATCATTGGCACCTGAGAGCCCAAGGTTGCCTCCTATACCCTGGGCGCAAAGCTCGACCATGCGTGCCACGTGAGGGTCCGGGAAATTGCCGTTTCTCATTCCAGAATTCCAGACCGATGAAGATTCCTCCCTGGGAAAAGGTGTCAGGACAGAAAGCGATTGTTCCTTTTCTAGGGTTAATGGGGCCCCAAAATTGACACCTGAGAGCCCAAGGCTGCCACCTTTTCCCTGGGCGCAAAGCTCGACGGAGCGTTCCACTTGCGGGTCCGGGGAAGTGCCATTTTTCAGCCCAGAATTCCAGACCTATGAAGATTCCTCCCTGGGAAAAGGTACCAGGAGACAAAGCCATTGTGTATTTTGTAATGCTAATTGGGCCCCATCATTGGCACCTGAGAGCACAAGGCTGCCACCTTTTCCCTGGGTGCAAAGCTCGACGGTGCATACCCTGTGCAGGTCCGGGAAAGGGCCGTTTTTCAGCCCAGAATTCCAGACGGAAGTCGATTCCTCTCTGGGAAAATTTGTCAGGACAGAAAGCCATTGTGCCTTTTCTAGGGGTAATGGGGCCTCATCTTTGGCACCTGAGAGCCCAAGGCTGCCACCTTTTCCCTGGGCGCAAATGTCGACGGCGCGTGCCACTTGCAAGTCCGGGAATGTGCCGTTTCTCATCCCAGAATTCCAGACCAGCGAAGGCTTCTCCCTGGGAAAAGGTGCCAGGACAGAAAGCGATTGTGCCTTTTCTAGGGTTAATGGGGCCCCAAAATTGGTAGCTGAGAGCCCAGGGCTGCCACTTTTTCCCTGTCCACAAAGCTCGACGGTGCGTGCCACATGAAGGGTAAGGGAAAGAGCCGTTTTCAGCCCAGAATTCCAGACCAATGAAGATTCCTCCCTGGGAAAAGGTGCCAGGACAGAAAGCCATTGTTCTTTTTCTAGGGGTAATGGGGCCCCATCATTGGCACCTGAGAGCCCAAGGCTGCCACCTTTTGCCTGGGCACAAATGTCAACGGCGCGTGCCACTTGCAAGTCCGGGAATGTGCCGTTTCTCATCCCAGAATTCCAGACCAGCGAAGATTTCTCCCTGGGAAAATGTGCCAGGAGAGAAAGTGATTGTGCCTTTTCTAGGGTTAATGGGGGCCCAAAATTGGCAGCTGAGAGCCCAGGGCTGCCACCTTTTCCCTGGGCGAAAAGCTCGACGGTGCGTGCCACATGTGGGTAAGGGAAAGAGACGTTTTCAGCCCAGAATTCCAGACCAATGAAGATTCCTCCCTGGGAAAAGGTGCCAGGACAGAAAGCCATTGTTCTTTTTCTAGGGGTAATGGGGCCCCATCATTGGCACCTGAGAGCCCAAGGCTGCCACCTTTTGCCTGGGCACAAAGCTCGACGGTGCGTTCCACTTGCAGGTCCGGGGAAGTGCCGTTTTTCAGCCCAGAATTCCAGACGGACGAAAATTCCTCCAAGGCTAAAGGTGCCAGGACAGAAAGCGATTGTTATTTATCTAGTGTTAACGGGGACCCATCATTGGCACCTGAGAGCCCAAGGCTGCCACCTTTTCCCTAGGCGCAAAGCTAGATGGTGCCTGCCACGTGCAGGTCAGAGAAAGTGCTTTGTTCAGCCCAGAATTCCAGATGGCTGACGACTCCTCCCAGGGGAAAGGCTCCCAGGACAGAAAGCGATTGTTCCATTTCTAGTGTTAATGGGGGCCCGTCATTGGCATCTGAGAGCCAGAGGTTGCCTCCTTTTCCCTGGGCGCAAAGCACGACAGTGCGTGCCACGTGCTGGTCCCAGAAAGTGCCATTTTACAGCCCAGAATTCCAGACCAATGAAGACTCCTCCCAGGGAAAAGGTGCCAGGACAGAAAGCCATTGTGTTTTTTGTAAAGGTAATGGGGCCCCATCATTGGCACCTGAGAGCCCAAGACTGCCACCTTTTCCCTGAACGCAAAGCTCGATGGTGCGTTCCACTTGCGGGTCCAGGAAAGTGCCGATTCTCAGACCAGAATTCCAAACCGATGAAGACTCCTCACAGGGAAAAGGTGCCAGGACAGAAAGCCATTGTGCCTTTTCTAGGGGTAATGGGGCACCATCATTGGCAGCTGAGAGCCCAAGGCTGCCCCCTTTTCCCTGGGCGCAAAGCTCGACGGTGTGTACCTTGTGCGGGTTTGGGGCAGTGCCATTTCTGAACCCAGATTTCCAGACGGACGAAGATTCCTCCCTGGGAAAAGGTGCCAGGACAGAAAGCAAGTGTTATTTTTCTAGTGTTAACGGGGCCCCATCGTTGGCACCTGAGAGCCCAAGGCTGCCACCTTTTGCCTGGGCACAAATGTCGACGGCGCGTGCCACTTGCGTGTCCGGGGAAGTGCCATTTTTCAGCCCAGAATTCCAGACGGATGAAGACACCTCCCAGGGAAAAGGTGCCAGGTGAGAAATCGAATTGTCCTTTTCTAGGGTCAATGGTGCCCCATCATTGGCACCTCAGAGTTCAAGGCTGCCACCTTTTCCGTGGGCGCAAACATCAACGGCGCGTACCACTTTCTTGTCCGGGAAAGTGCCGTTTTTCAGCCCTGAATTCCAGACGGATGAAGACTCCTCACAGGGAAGAGGCTCCCAGGACAGAAAGCGATTGTTCCATTTCTAGGGTTAATCGGGCTCCATCATTGGCACCTGAGAGCCCAGGGTTGCCTCCTATACCCTGGGCGCAAAGCTCGACCATGCGTGCTACGTGAGGGTCCGGGAAATTGCCGTTTCTCATTCCAGAATTCCAGACCGATGAAGATTCCTCCCTGGGAAAAGGTGTCAGGACAGAAAGCGATTGTTCCTTTTCTAGGGTTAATGGGGCTCCATCATTGACACCTGAGAGCCCAAGGCTGCAACCTTTTCCCTGAGCGCAAAGCTCGACGGTGCGTGCCACTTGCGGGTCCAGGAATGTGCTGATTCTCATCCCAGAATTCGAGGCCGATGAAGATTTCTCCCAGGGAAAAGGTGCCAGGACAGAAAGCAATTGTGCCTTTTCTAGGGTTAATGGGGCCCCAAAATTGACACCTGAGAGCCCAAGGCTGCCACCTTTTCCCTAGGCGCAAAGCTCGACGGAGCGTTCCACGTGCGGGTCCGGGAAAGTGCCATTTTTCAGCCCAGAATTCCAGACCTATGAAGATTCCACCCTGGGAAAAGGTACCAGGAGACAAAGCCGTTGTGTATTTTGTAATGCTAATTGGGCCCCATCATTGGCACCTGAGAGCCCAAGGCTGCCACCTTTTCCCTGGGTGCAAAGCTCGACGGTGCATACCCTGTGCAGGTCCGGGAAAGGGCCGTTTTTCAGCCCAGAATTCCAGACGGAAGTCGATTCCTCTCTGGGAAAAGGTGTCAGGACAGAAAGCCATTGTGCCTTTTCTAGGGGTAATGGGGCCTCATCTTTGGCACCTGAGAGCCCAAGGCTGCCACCTTTTCCCTGGGCGCAAATGTCGACGGCGCGTGCCACTTGCAAGTCCGGGAATGTGCCGTTTCTCATCCCAGAATTCCAGACCAGCGAAGATTTCTCCCTGGGAAAATGTGCCAGGACAGAAAGCGATTGTGCCTTTTCTAGGGTTAATGGGGCCCCAAAATTGGCAGCTGAGAGCCCAGGGCTGCCACCTTTTCCCTGGGCGCAAAGCTCGACGGTGCGTGCCACATGTGGGTAAGGGAAAGAGCCGTTTTCAGCCCAGAATTCCAGACCAGTGAAGATTCCTCCCTGGGAAAAGGTGCCAGGACAGAAAGCCATTGTTCTTTTTCTAGCAGTAATGGGGCCCCATCATTGGCACCTGAGAGCCCAAGGCTGCCACCTTTTGCCTGGGCACAAAGCTCGACGGTGCGTTCCACTTGCAGGTCCGGGGAAGTGCCGTTTTTCAGCCCAGAATTCCAGACGGACGAAAATTCCTCCCAGGGAAAAGGTGCCAGGACAGAAAGCAAGAGTTATTTATCTAGTGTTAACGGGGACCCATCATTGGCACCTGAGAGCCCAAGGATGTCCCCTTTTCCCTTGGCGCAAAGCTCGACGGTGTGTACCTTGTGCGGGTTTGGGCCAGTGCCATTTCTGAATCCAGATTTCCAGACGAACGAAGATTCCTCCCTGGGAAAAGGTGCCAGGACAGAAAGCAAGTGTTATTTTTCTAGTGTTAACGGGGCCCCATCATTGGCACCTGAGAGCCCAAGGTTGCCTCCTATACCTTGGGCGCAAAGCTCGACCATGCGTGCTACGTGAGGGTCCGGGAAATTGCCGTTTCTCATTCCAGAATTCCAGACCAATGAAGATTCCTCCCTGGGAAAACGTGCCAGGACAGAAAGCGATTGTTCCATTTGTAGGGGTAATGGGGCCCCATCATTGGCACCTGAGAGCCCAAGGCTGCCACCTTTTCCCTGGGCACAAAGCTCGACGGTGCGTTCCACTTGCAGGTCGGGGGAAGTGCCGTTTTTCATCCCAGAATTCCAGACGGACGAAAATTCCTCCCAGGAAAAAGGTGCCAGGACAGAAAGCAAGTGTTATTTATCTAGTGTTAACGGGGACCCATCGTTGCCACCTGAGAGCCCAAGGCTACCACCTTTTCCCTGGGTGCAGAGCTAGATGGTGCGTGCCACTTGCAGGTCAGAGAAAGTGCTTTGTTAAGCCCAGGATTCCAGACAGCTGACGACTCCTCCCAGGGAAAGGGCTCCCAAGACAGAAAGCGATTGTTCCATTTCTAGTGTTAATGGGGGCCCGTCATTGGCATCTGAGAGCCAGAGGTTGCCACCTTTTCCCTGGGCGCAAAGCACGACAGTGCGTGCCACGTGCTGGTCCCAGAAAGTGCCATTTTACAGCCCAGAATTCCAGACCAATGAAGACTCCTCCCAGGGAAAAAGTGCCAGGACAGAAAGCCATTGTGTTTTTTGTAAAGGTAATGGGGCCCCATCATTGGCACCTGAGAGCCCAAGACTGCCACCTTTTCCCTGGATGCAAAGCTCGATGGTGCGTTCCACTTGCGGGTCCAGGAAAGTGCCGATTCTCATTCCAGAATTCCAGACCGATGAAGATTCCTCCCTGGGAAAAGGTGCCAGGACAGAAAGCCATTGTGCCTTTTGTAGGGGTAATGGGGCACCATCATTGGCAGCTGAGAGCCCAAGGCTGCCCCCTTTTCCCTGGGCGCAAAGCTCGACGGTGTGTACCTTGTGCGGGTTTGGGGCAGTGCCATTTTTGAACCGAGATTTCCAGACGGTCGAAGATTCCTCCCTGGGAAAAGGTGCCAGGACAGAAAGCAAGTGTTATTTATCTAGCGTTAACGTGGTCCCATCATTGGCACCTGAGAGCCCAAGGCTGCCACCTTTTGCCCGGGCGCAAATGTCGACGGCGCGTGCCACTTGCGGGTCTGGGGAAGTGCCATTTTTCAGCCCAGAATTCCAGACGGACAAAGACACCTCCCAAGGAAAAGTGCCAGGTCACAAATCAAATTGTCCTTTTCTAGGGTCAATGGTGCCCCATCATTGGCACCTCAGAGTTCAAGGCTGCCACCTTTTCCGTGGGAACAATCATCAACGGGATGTACCATTTTCTTGTCCGGGAAAGTGCCGTTTTTCAGCCCTCAATTCCAGACGGATGAAGACTCCTCACAGGGAAGAGGCTCCCAGGACAGAAAGCGATTGTTCCATTTCTAGGGTTAATCGGGCTCCATCATTGGCACCTGAGAGCCCAAGGTTGCCTCCTATACCCTGGGCGCAAAGCTCGACCATGCGTGCTACGTGAGGGTCCGGGAAATTGCCGTTTCTCATTCCAGAATTCCAGACCGATGAAGATTCCTCCCTGGGAAAAGGTGTCAGGACAGAAAGCGATTGTTCCTTTTCTAGGGTTAATGGGGCTCCATCATTGACACCTGAGAGCCCAAGGATGCAACCTTTTCCCTGAGCGCAAAGCTCGACGGTGCGTGCCACTTGCGGGTCCAGGAATGTGCTGTTTCTCATCCCAGAATTCGAGGCCGATGAAGATTTCTCCCAGGGAAAAGGTGCCTGGACAGAAAGCAATTGTGCCTTTTCTAGGGTTAATGGGGCCCCAAAATTGACACCTGAGAGCCCAAGGCTGCCACCTTTTCCCTGGGCGCAAAGCTCGATGGTGCGTTCCACTTGCGGGTCCAGGAAAGTGCTGATTCTCAGACCAGAATTCCAAACCGATGAAGATTCCTCCCTGGGAAAAGGTGCCAGGACAGAAAGCCATTCTGCCTTTTGTAGGGGTAATGGGGCACCATCATTGGCAGCTGAGAGCCCAAGGCTGCCACCTTTTCCCTAGGCGCAAAGCTCGAAGGAGCGTTCCACGTGCAGGTCCGGGAAAGTGCCATTTTTCAGCCCAGAATTCCAGACCTATGACGATTCCTCCCTGGGAAAAGGTACCAGGAGACAAAGCCATTGTGTATTTTGTAATGCTAATTGGGCCCCATCATTGGCACCTGAGAGCCCAAGGCTGCCACCTTTTCCCTGGGTGCAAAGCTCGACGGTGCATACCCTGTGCGGGTCCGGGAAAGGGCCGTTTTTCAGCCCAGAATTCCAGACGGAAGTCGATTCCTCTCTGGGAAAAGGTGACAGGACAGAAAGCCATTGTGCCTTTTCTAGGGGTAATGGGACCTCATCTTTGGCACCTGAGAGCCCATGGCTGCCACCTTTTCCCTGGGTGCAAATGACGACGGCGCGTGCCACTTGCAAGTCCGGGAATGTGCCGTTTCTCATCCCAGAATTCCAGGCCAGCGAAGATTTCTCCCAGGAAAAAGGTGCCAGGACAGAAAGCGATTGTGCCTTTTCTAGGGTTAATGGGGCCCCAAAATTGGCAGCTGAGAGCCCAGGGCTGCCACCTTTTCCCTGGGCGCAAAGCTTGACGGTGCGTGCCACATGCGGGTAAGGGAAAGAGCCGTTTTCAGCCCAGAATTCCAGACCAATGAAGATTCCTCCCTGGGAAAAGGTGCCAGGACAGAAAGCGATTGTTCTTTTTCTAGGGGTAATGGGGCCCCATCATTGGCACCTGAGAGCCCAAGGCTGCCACCTTTTGCCTGGGCACAAATCTCGACGGTGCATTCCACTTGCAGGTCGGGGGAAGTGCCGTTATTCAGCCCAGAATTCCAGACGGACGAAAATTCCTCCCAGGGAAGAGGTGCCAGGACAGAAAGCGATTGTTATTTATCTAGTGTTAACGGGGACCCATCGTTGGCACCTGAGAGCCCAAGGCTGTCACCTTTACCCTGGGCGCAAAGCACGACAGTGCGTGCCACGTGCAGGTCCAGGAAAGTGCCGATTCTCATTCCAGAATTCCAAACCAATGAAGACTCCTCCCAGAGAAAAGGGGCCAGGACAGAAAGCCATTGTGTTTTTTGTAAAGGGAATGGGGCCCCATCGTTGGCACCTGAGAGCCCAAGACTGCCGCCTTTTTTCCCTGGGCGCAAAGCTCGACGGTGTGTACCTTGTGCGGGTTTGGGGCAGTGCCATTTTTGAACCCAGATTTCCAGACAGATGAAGATTCCTCCCTGGGAAAAGGTGCCAGGACAGAAAGCAAGTGTTATTTTTCTAGTGTTAACGGGGCCCCATCATTGGCACCTGAGAGCCCAAGGCTGCCACCTTTTGCCTGGGCGCAAATGTCGACGGCGCGTGCCACTTGCGGGTCTGGGGAAGTGCCATTTTTCAGCCCAGAATTCCAGACGGACGAAGACACCTCCCAGGGAAAAGGTGCCAGGTCAGAAATCGAATTGTCCTTTTCTAGGGTCAATGGTGCCCCATCATTGGCACCTCAGAGTTCAAGGCTGCCACCTTTTCCGTGGGCGCAAACATCAACGGCGCGTACCACTTTCTTGTCCGGGAAAGTGCCGTTTTTCAGCCCTCAATTCCAGACGGATGAAGACTCCTCACAGGGAAGAGGCTCCCAGGACAGAAAGCGATTGTTCCATTTCTAGGGTTAATCGGGCCCCATCATTGGCACCTGAGAGCCCAAGGTTGCCTCCTATACCCTGGGCGCAAAGCTCGACCATGCGTGCTATGTGAGGGTCCGGGAAATTGCCGTTTCTCATTCCAGAATTCCAGACCGATGAAGATTCCTCCCTGGGAAAAGGTGTCAGGACAGAAAGCGATTGTTCCTTTTCTAGGGTTAATGGGGCTCCATCATTGACACCTGAGAGCCCAAGGATGCAACCTTTTCCCTGAGCGCAAAGCTGGACGGTGCGTGCCACTTGCGGGTCCAGGAATGTGCTGTTTCTCATCCCAGAATTCGAGGCCGATGAAGATTTCTCCCAGGGAAAAGGTGCCAGGACAGAAAGCAATTGTGCCTTTTCTTGAGTTAATGGGCTCCAAAATTGACACCTGAGAGCCCAAGGCTGCCACCTTTTCCCTGGGCGCAAAGCTCGACGGAGCGTTCCACGTGCGGGTCCGGGAAAGTGCCATTTTTCAGCCCAGAATTCCAGACCTATGAAGATTCCTCCCTGGGAAAAGGTACCAGGAGACAAAGCCATTGTGTATTTTGTAATGCTAATTGGGCCCCATCATTAGCACCTGAGAGCCCAAGGCTGCCACCTTTTCCCTGGGTGCAAAGCTCGACGGTCCATATCCTGTGCGGGTCCGGGAAAGGGCTGTTTTTCAGCCCAGAATTCCAGACAGAAGTCGATTCCTCTCTGGGAAAAGGTGTCAGGACAGAAAGCCATTGTGCCTTTTCTAGGGGTAATGGCGCCTCATCTTTGGCACCTGAGAGCCCAAGGCTGCCACCTTTTCCCTGGGCGCAAATGTTGACGGCGCGTGCCACTTGCAAGTCCGGGAATGTGCCGTTTCTCATCCCAGAATTCCAGGCCAGCAAAGATTTCTCCCAGGGAAAAGGTGCCAGGACAGAAAGCGATTGTGCCTTTTCTAGGGTTAATGGCACCCAAAAATTGGCAGCTGGGAGCCCAGGGCTGCCACCTTTTCCCTGGGCGCAAAGCTCGACGGTGCATGCCACATGCGGGTAAGGGAAAGAGCCGTTTTCAGCCCAGAATTCCAAACCAACGAAGATTCCTCCCAGGGAAAATGTGCCAGGACAGAAAGTCATTGTTCTTTTTCTAGGGGTAATGGGGCCCCATCATTGGCACCTGAGAGCCCAAGGCTGCCACCTTTTCCCTGGGCACAAAGCTCGACGGTGCGTTCCACTTGCAGGTCGGGGGAAGTGCCGTTTTTCATCCCAGAATTCCAGACGGACGAAAATTCCTCCCAGGAAAAAGGTGCCAGGACAGAAAGCAAGTGTTATTTATCTAGTGTTAACGGGGACCCATCGTTGCCACCTGAGAGCCCAAGGCTTCCACCTTTTCTCTGGGTGCAAAGCTAGATGGTGCGTGCCACTTGCAGGTCAGAGAAAGTGCTTTGTTAAGCCCAGGATTCCAGACAGCTGACGACTCCTCCCAGGGAAAGGGCTCCCAAGACAGAAAGCGATTGTTCCATTTCTAGTGTTAATGGGGGCCCGTCATTGGCATCTGAGAGCCAGAGGTTGCCTCCTTTTCCCTGGGCGCAAAGCACGACAGTGCGTGCCACGTGCTGGTCCCAGAAAGTGCCATTTTACAGCCCAGAATTCCAGACCAATGAAGACTCCTCCCAGGGAAAAAGTGCCAGGACAGAAAGCCATTGTGTTTTTTGTAAAGGTAATGGGGCCCCATCATTGGCACCTGAGAGCCCAAGACTGCCACCTTTTCCCTGGATGCAAAGCTCGATGGTGCGTTCCACTTGCGGGTCCAGGAAAGTGCCGATTCTCATTCCAGAATTCCAAACCGATGAAGATTCCTCCCTGGGAAAAGGTGCCAGGACAGAAAGCCATTGTGCCTTTTGTAGGGGTAATGGGGCACCATCATTGGCAGCTGAGAGCCCAAGGCTGCCCCCTTTTCCCTGGGCGCAAAGCTCGACGGTGTGTACCTTGTGCGGGTTTGGGGCAGTGCCATTTTTGAACCCAGATTTCCAGACGGACGAAGATTCCTCCCTGGGAAAAGGTGCCAGGACAGAAAGCAAGTGTTATTTATCTAGCGTTAACGTGGTTCCATCATTGGCACCTGAGAGCCCAAGGCTGCCACCTTTTGCCTGGGCGCAAATGTCGACGGCGCGTGCCACTTGCGGGTCTGGGGAAGTGCCATTTTTCAGCCCAGAATTCCAGACGGACGAAGACACCTCCCAAGGAAAAGTGCCAGGTCACAAATCGAATTGTCCTTTTCTAGGGTCAATGGTGCCCCATCATTGGCACCTCAGAGTTTAAGGCTGCCACCTTTTCCGTGGGCACAATCATCAACGGCGCGTACCATTTTCTTGTCCGGGAAAGTGCCGTTTTTCAGCCCTCAATTCCAGACGGATGAAGACTCCTCACAGGAAAGAGGCCCCCAGGACAGAAAGCGATTGTTCCATTTCTAGGGTTAATCGGGCTCCATCATTGGCACCTGAGAGCCCAAGGTTGCCTCCTATACCCTGGGCGCAAAGCTCGACCATGCGTGCTATGTGAGGGTCCGGGAAATTGCCGTTTCTCATTCCAGAATTCCAGACCGATGAAGATTCCTCCCTGGTAAAAGGTGTCAGGACAGAAAGCGATTGTTCCTTTTCCAGGGTTAATGGGGCTCCATCATTGACACCTGAGAGCCGAAGGCTGCAACCTTTTCCCTGAGCGCAAAGCTGGACGGTGCGTGCCACTTGCGGGTCCAGGAATGTGCTGTTTCTCATCCCAGAATTCGAGGCCGGTGAAGATTTCTCCCAGGGAAAAGGTGCCAGGACAGAAAGCAATTGTGCCTTTTCTAGGGTTAATGGGGCCCCAAAATTGACACGTGAGAGCCCAAGGCTGCCACCTTTTCCCTGGGCGCAAAGCTCGACGGAGCGTTCCACGTGCAGGTCCGGGAAAGTGCCATTTTTCACCCCAGAATTCCAGACCTATGAAGATTCCTCAGAGGGAAAAGGTACCAGGAGACAAAGCCATTGTGTATTTTGTAATGCTAATTGGGCCCCATCATAGGCACCTCAGAGCCCAAGGCTGCCACCTTTTCCCTGGGTGCAAAGCTCGCCGGTGCATACCCTGTGCGAGTCCGGGAAAGGGCCGTTTTTCAGCCCAGAATTCCAGACGGAAGTCGATTCCTCTCTGGGAAAAGGTGTCAGGACAGAAAGCCATTGTGCCTTTTCTAGGGGTAATGGGACTTCATCTTTGGCACCTGAGAGCCCAAGGCTGCCACCTTTTCCCTGGGCGCAAATGTCGACGGCGCGTGCCACTTGCAAGTCCGGGAATGTGCCGTTTCTCATCCCAGAATTCCAGGCCAGCGAAGATTTCTCCCAGGAAAAAGGTGCCAGGACAGAAAGCGATTGTGCCTTTTCTAGGGTTAATGGGGCCCCAAAATTGGCAGCTGAGAGCCCAGGGCTGCCACCTTTTCCCTGGGCGCAAAGCTCGACGGTGCGTGCCACATGCGGGTAAGGGAAAGAGCCGTTTTCAGCCCAGAATTCCAGACCAATGAAGATTCCTCCCTGGGAAAATGTGCCAGGACAGAAAGCGATTGTCCTTTTTCTAGGGGTAATGGGGCCCCATCATTGGCACCTGAGAGCCCAAGGCTGCCACCTTTTACCTGGGCACAAATCTCGACGGTGCGTTCCACTTGCAGGTCGGGGGAAGTGTGGTTTTTCAGCCCAGAATTCCAGACGGACGAAAATTCCTCCCAGGGAAGAGGTGCCAGGACAGAAAGCGATTGTTATTTATCTAGTGTTAACGGGGACCCATCATTGGCACCTGAGAGCCCAAGGCTGCCACCTTTTGCCTGGGCGCAAAGCTAGATGGTGCCTGCCACGTGCAGGTCAGAGAAAGTGCTTTGTTCAGCCCAGGATTCCAGACCAATGAAGACTCCTCCCAGGGAAAAGGCTTCCAGGACAGAAAGCCATTGTGCTTTTTGTAAAGGTAATGGGGCCCCATCATTGGCACCTGAGAGCCCAAGACTGCCACCTTTTCCCTGGACGCAAAGCTCGATGGTGCGTTCCACTTGCGGGTCCAGGAAAGTGCCGATTCTCAGATCAGAATTCCAAACCGATGAAGATTCCTCCCTGGGAAAAGGTGCCAGGACAGAAAGCCATTGTGCCTTTTCTAGGGGTAATGGGGCACCATCATTGGCACCTGAGAGCCCAAGGCTGCCCCCTTTTCCCTGGGCGCAAAGCTCGACGGTGTGTACCTTGGGCGGGTTTGGGGCAGTGCCATTTTTGAACCCAGATTTCCAGACGGACGAAGATTCCTCCCTGGGAAAAGGTGCCAGGACAGAAAGCAAGTGTTATTTTTCTAGCGTTAACGTGGCCCCATCATTGTCACCTGAGAGCCCAAGGCTGCCACCTTTTGCCTGGGCGCAAATGTCGACGGCGCGTGCCACTTGCGGGTCCGGGGAAGTGCCATTTTTCAGCCCAGAATTCCAGACGGACGAAGACACCTCCCAGGGACAAGGTGCCAGGTCAGAAATCGAATTGTCCTTTTCTAGGGTCAATGGTGCCCCATCATTGGCACCTCAGAGTTCAAGGCTGCCACCTTTTCCGTGGGCACAATCATCAACGGGACGTACCATTTTCTTGTCCGGGAAAGTGCCGTTTTTCAGCCCTCAATTCCAGACGGATGAAGACTCCTCACAGGGAAGAGGCTCCCAGGACAGAAAGCGATTGTTCCATTTCTAGGGTTAATCGGGCCCCATCATTGGCACCTGAGAGCCCAAGGTTGCCTCCTATACCCTGGGCGCAAAGCTCGACCATGCGTGCTACGTGAGGGTCCGGGAAATTGCCGTTTCTCATTCCAGAATTCCAGACCGATGAAGATTCCTCCCTGGGAAAAGGTGTCAGGACAGAAAGCGATTGTTCCTTTTCTAGGGTTAATGGGGCTCCATCATTGACACCTGAGAGCCCAAGGATGCAACCTTTTCCCTGAGCGCAAAGCTGGACGGTGCGTGCCACTTGCGGGTCCAGGAATGTGCTGTTTCTCATCCCAGAATTCGAGGCCGATGAAGATTTCTCCCAGGGAAAAGGTGCCAGGACAGAAAGCAATTGTGCCTTTTCTAGGGTTAATGGGGCTCCAAAATTGACACCTGAGAGCCCAAGGCTGCCACCTTTTCCCTGGGCGCAAAGCTCGACGGAGCGTTCCACGTGCAGGTCCAGGAAAGTGCCACTTTTCAGGCCAGAATTCCAGACCTATGAAGATTCCTCAGAGGGAAAAGGCTCCCAGGACAGAAAGCCATTGTGCTTTTGGTAAAGGTAATGGGGCCCCATCATTGGCACCTGAGAGCCCAAGACTGCCACCTTTTCCCTGGACGCAAAGCTCGATGGTGCGTTCCACTTGCGGGCCTAGGAAAGTGCCGATTCTCAGACCAGAATTCCAAACTGATGAAGATTCCTCCCAGGGAAAAGGTGCCAGGACAGAAAGCCATTGTGCCTTTTGTAGGGGTAATGGGGCACCATCATTGGCACCTGAGAGCCCAAGGCTGCCCCCTTTTCCCTGGGTGCAAAGCTCGACGGTATGTACCTTGTGCGGGTTTGGGCCAGTGCCATTTTTGAACCCAGATTTCCAGACGGATGAAGACTCCTCCCTGGGAAAAGGTGCCAGGACAGAAAGCAAGTGTTATTTTTCTAGTGTTAACGGGGCCCCATCATTGGCACCTGAGAGCCCAAGGCTGCCACCTTTTGCCTGGGCGCAAATGTCGACGGCGCGTGCCACTTGCGGGTCCAAGGAAGTGCCATTTTTCAGCCCAGAATTCCAGACGGATGAAGACACCTCCCAGGGACAGGGTGCCAGGTCAGAAATCGAATTGTCCTTTTCTAGGGTCAATGGTGCCCCATCATTGGCATTTCAGAGTTCAAGGCTGCCACCTTTTCCGTGGGCGCAAACATCAACGGCACGTACCACTTTCTTGTCCGGGAAAGTGCCGTTTTTCAGCCCTGAATTCCAGACAGATGAAGACTCCTCCCAGGGAAAGGGCTCCCAAGACAGAAAGCGATTGTTCCATTTCTAGTGTTAATGGGGGCCCGTCATTGGCATCTGAGAGCCAGAGGTTGCCTCTTTTTCCCTGGGCGCAAAGCACGACAGTGCGTGCCACGTGCTGGTCCCAGAAAGTGCCATTTTACAGCCCAGAATTCCAGACCAATGAAGACTCCTGCCAGGGAAAAGGTGCCAGGACAGAAAGCCATTGTGTTTTTTGTAAAGGTAATGGGGCCCCGTCATTGGCACCTGAGAGCCCAAGACTGCCACCTTTTCCTTGGGCGCAAAGCTAGATGGTGCCTGCCACGTGCAGGTCAGAGAAAGTGCTTTGTTCAGCCCAGGATTCCAGACGGATGACGACTCCTCCAAGGGAAAAGGCTCCCAGGACAGAAAGCCATTGTGCTTTTGGTAAAGGTAATGGGGCCCCATCATTGGCACCTGAGAGCCCAAGACTGCCACCTTTTCCCTCGACGCAAAGCTCGATGGTGCGTTCCACTTGCGGGCCTAGGAAAGTGCCGATTCTCAGACCAGAATTCCAAACTGATGAAGATTCCTCGACCAGAATTCCAAACTGATGAAGATTCCTCCCAGGGAAAAGGTGCCAGGACAGAAAGCCATTGTGCCTTTTGTAGGGGTAATGGGGCACCATCATTGGCACCTGAGATCCCAAGGCTGCCACCTTTTCCCTGGACGCAAAGCTCGATGGTGCGTTCCACTTGCGGGTCCAGGAAAGTGCCGATTCTCAGATCAGAATTCCAAACCGATGAAGATTCCTCCCTGGGAAAAGGTGCCAGGACAGAAAGCCATTGTGCCTTTTCTAGGGCTAATGGGGCACCATCATTGGCACCTGAGAGCCCAAGGCTGCCCCCTTTTCCCTGGGCGCAAAGCTCGACGGTGTGTACCTTGTGCGGGTTTGGGGCAGTGCCAATTTGGAACCCAGATTTTCAGACGGACGAAGATTCCTCCCTGGGAAAAGGTGTCAGGACAGAAAGCGATTGTTCCTTTTCTAGGGTTAATGGGGCTCCATCATTGACACCTGAGAGCCCAAGGCTGCAACCTTTTCCGTGGGTGCAAACATCAACGGCGCGTACCACTTTCTTGTCCGGGAAAGTGCCGTTTTTCAGCCCTCAATTCCAGACGGATGAAGACTCCTCACAGGGAAGAGGCTCCCAGGACAGAAAGCGATTGTTCCATTTCTAGGGTTAATCGGGCTCCATCATTGGCACCTGAGAGCCCAAGGTTGCCTCCTATACCCTGGGCGCAAAGCTCGACCATGCGTGCTACGTGAGGGTCCGGGAAATTGCCGTTTCTCATTCCAGAATTCCAGACCGATGAAGATTCCTCCCTGGGAAAAGGTGTCAGGACAGAAAGCGATTGTTCCTTTTCTAGGGTTAATGGGGCTCCATCATTGACACCTGAGAGCCCAAGGCTGCAACCTTTTCCCTGAGCGCAAAGCTCGACGGTGCGTGCCACTTGCGGGTCCAGAAATGTGCTGTTTCTCATCCCAGAATTCGAGGCCGATGAAGATTTCTCCCAGGGAAAAGGTGCCTGGACAGAAAGCAATTGTGCCTTTTCTAGGGTTAATGGGGCCCCAAGATTGACACCTGAGAGCCCAAGGCTGCCACGTATTCCCTGGGCGCAAAGCTCGACGAGGCGTTCCACTTGCGGGTTCGGGAAAGTGCCATTTTTCAGCCCACAATTCCAGACCTATGAAGATTCCTCCCTGGGAAAAGGTACCAGGAGACAAAGCCATTGTGTATTTTGTAATGCTAATTGGGCCCCATCATTGGCACCTGAGAGCCCAACGCTGCCACCTTTTCCCTGGGTGCAAAGCTCGACGGTGCATACCCTGTGCGGGTCCGGGAAAGGGCCGTTTTTCAGCCCAGAATTCCAGACGGAGGTCAATTTCTCTCTGGGAAAAGGTGTCAGGACAGAAAGCCATTGTGCCTTTTCTAGGGGTAATGGGACCTCATCTTTGGCACCTGAGAGCCCAAGGCTGCCACCTTTTCCCTGGGCGCAAATGTCGACGGCGCGTGCCACTTGCAAGTCCGGGAATGTGCCGTTTCTCATCCCAGAATTCCAGACCAGCGAAGGCTTCTCCCTGGGAAAAGGTGCCAGGACAGAAAGCGATTGTGCCTTTTCTAGGGTTAATGGGGCCCCAAAATTGGCAGCTGAGAGCCCAGGGCTGTCACTTTTTCCCCGTCCACAAAGCTCGACGGTGCGTGCCACATGAAGGGTAAGGGAAAGAGCCGTTTTCAGCCCAGAATTCCAGACCAATGAAGATTCCTCCCTGGGAAAAGGTGCCAGGACAGAAAACGATTGTTCTTTTTCTAGGGGTAATGGGGCCCCATCATTGGCACCTGAGAGCCCAAGGCTGCCACCTTTTGCCTGGGCACAAAGCTCGGCGGTGCGTTCCACTTGCAGGTCCGGGGAAGTGCCGTTTTTCAGCCCAGAATTCCAGACGGACGAAAATTCCTCCCAGGCTAAAGGTGCCAGGACAGAAAGCGATTGTTATTTATCTAGTGTTAACGGGGACCCATCATTGGCACCTGAGAGCCCAAGGCTGCCACCTTTTCCCTGGGCGCAAAGCGAGATGGTGCCTGCCACGTGCAGGTCAGAGAAAGACCTTTGTTCAGCCCAGTATTCCAGAAGGATGACGACTCCTCCCAGGGAAAAGGCTCCCAGGACAGAAAGCGATTGTTCCATTTCTAGTGTTAATGGGGGCCCGTCATTGGCATCTGAGAGCCAGAGGTTGCCTCCTTTTCCCTGGGCGCAAAGCACGACAGTGCGTGCCACGTGCTGGTCCCAGAAAGTGCCATTTTACAGCCCAGAATTCCAGACCAATGAAGAATCCTCCCAGGGAAAATGTGCCAGGACGGAAAGCGATTGTTCTTTTTCTGGGGGTAATGGGGCCCCATCATTGGCAGCTGAGAGCCCAAGGCTGCCACCTTTTCCCTGGGCGTAAAACTCGACGGAAAGTTCCACATGCAGGTCCGGGAAAGTGCCATTTTTCAGCCCAGAATTCCAGACCTATGAAGATTCCTCCCTGGGAAAAGGTACCAGGAGACAAAGCCATTGTGTATTTTGTAATGCTAATTGGGCCCCATCATTGGCACCTGAGAGCACAAGGCTGCCACCTTTTCCCTGGGTGCAAAGCTCGACGGTGCATACCCTGTGCGGGTCCGGGAAACGGCCGTTTTTCAGTCCAGAATTCCAGACGGAAGTCGATTCCTCTCTGGGAAAAGGTGTCAGGACAGAAAGCCATTGTGCCTTTTCTAGGGGTAATGGGGCCCCATCTTTGGCACCTGAGAGCCCAAGGCTGCCACCTTTTCCCTGGGCGCAAATGTCGACGGCGCGTGCCACTTGCAAGTCCGGGAATGTGCCGTTTCTCAATCCAGAATTGCAGGCCAGCGAAGATTTCTACCTGGGAAAAGGTGCCAGGACAGAAAGCGATTGTGCCTTTTCTAGGGTTAATGGGGCCCCAAAATTGGCAGCTGAGAGCCCAGGGCTGCCACCTTTTCCCTGGGCGCAAAGATCGACGGTGCGTGCCACATGCGGGTAAGGGAAAGAGCCGTTTTCAGCCCAGAATTCCAGACCAATGAAGATTCCTCCCAGGGAAAATGTGCCAGGACAGAAAGCCATTGTGCTTTTTGTAAAGGTAATGGGGCCCCATCATTGGCACCTGAGAGCCCAAGACTGCCACCTTTTCCCTGGACGCAAAGCTCGATGGTGCGTTCCACTTGCGGGCCTAGGAAAGTGCCGATTCTCAGTCCAGAATTCCAAACTGATGAAGATTCCTCCCAGGGAAAAGGTGCCAGGACAGAAAGCCATTGTGCCTTTTGTAGGGGTAATGGGGCACCATCATTGGCACCTGAGAGCCCAAGGCTGCCCCCTTTTCCCTGGGTGCAAAGCTCGACGGTATGTACCTTGTGCGGGTTTGGGCCAGTGCCATTTTTGAACCCAGATTTCCAGACGGATGAAGACTCCTCCCTGGGAAAAGGTGCCAGGACAGAAAGCAAGTGTTATTTTTCTAGTGTTAACGGGGCCCCATCATTGGCACCTGAGAGCCCAAGGCTGCCACCTTTTGCCTGGGCGCAAATGTCGACGGCGCGTGCCACTTGCGGGTCCAAGGAAGTGCCATTTTTCAGCCCAGAATTCCAGACGGATGAAGACACCTCCCAGGGACAGGGTGCCAGGTCAGAAATCGAATTGTCCTTTTCTAGGGTCAATGGTGCCCCATCATTGGCATTTCAGAGTTCAAGGCTGCCACCTTTTCCGTGGGCGCAAACATCAACGGCACGTACCACTTTCTTGTCCGGGAAAGTGCCGTTTTTCAGCCCTGAATTCCAGACAGATGAAGACTCCTCCCAGGGAAAGGGCTCCCAAGACAGAAAGCGATTGTTCCATTTCTAGTGTTAATGGGGGCCCGTCATTGGCATCTGAGAGCCAGAGGTTGCCTCTTTTTCCCTGGGCGCAAAGCACGACAGTGCGTGCCACGTGCTGGTCCCAGAAAGTGCCATTTTACAGCCCAGAATTCCAGACCAATGAAGACTCCTGCCAGGGAAAAGGTGCCAGGACAGAAAGCCATTGTGTTTTTTGTAAAGGTAATGGGGCCCCGTCATTGGCACCTGAGAGCCCAAGACTGCCACCTTTTCCTTGGGCGCAAAGCTAGATGGTGCCTGCCACGTGCAGGTCAGAGAAAGTGCTTTGTTCAGCCCAGGATTCCAGACGGATGACGACTCCTCCAAGGGAAAAGGCTCCCAGGACAGAAAGCCATTGTGCTTTTGGTAAAGGTAATGGGGCCCCATCATTGGCACCTGAGAGCCCAAGACTGCCACCTTTTCCCTCGACGCAAAGCTCGATGGTGCGTTCCACTTGCGGGCCTAGGAAAGTGCCGATTCTCAGACCAGAATTCCAAACTGATGAAGATTCCTCCCAGGGAAAAGGTGCCAGGACAGAAAGCCATTGTGCCTTTTGTAGGGGTAATGGGGCACCATCATTGGCACCTGAGATCCCAAGGCTGCCACCTTTTCCCTGGACGCAAAGCTCGATGGTGCGTTCCACTTGCGGGTCCAGGAAAGTGCCGATTCTCAGACCAGAATTCCAAACCGATGAAGATTCCTCCCTGGGAAAAGGTGCCAGGACAGAAAGCCATTCTGCCTTTTGTAGGGGTAATGGGGCACCATCATTGGCAGCTGAGAGCCCAAGGCTGCCCCCTTTTCCCTGGGCGCAAAGCTCGACGGTGTGTACCTTGTGCGGGTTTGGGGCAGTGCCAATTTGGAACCCAGATTTTCAGACGGACGAAGATTCCTCCCTGGGAAAAGGTGTCAGGACAGAAAGCGATTGTTCCTTTTCTAGGGTTAATGGGGCTCCATCATTGACACCTGAGAGCCCAAGGCTGCAACCTTTTCCGTGGGTGCAAACATCAACGGCGCGTACCACTTTCTTGTCCGGGAAAGTGCCGTTTTTCAGCCCTCAATTCCAGACGGATGAAGACTCCTCACAGGGAAGAGGCTCCCAGGACAGAAAGCGATTGTTCCATTTCTAGGGTTAATCGGGCTCCATCATTGGCACCTGAGAGCCCAAGGTTGCCTCCTATACCCTGGGCGCAAAGCTCGACCATGCGTGCTACGTGAGGGTCCGGGAAATTGCCGTTTCTCATTCCAGAATTCCAGACCGATGAAGATTCCTCCCTGGGAAAAGGTGTCAGGACAGAAAGCGATTGTTCCTTTTCTAGGGTTAATGGGGCTCCATCATTGACACCTGAGAGCCCAAGGCTGCAACCTTTTCCCTGAGCGCAAAGCTCGACGGTGCGTGCCACTTGCGGGTCCAGAAATGTGCTGTTTCTCATCCCAGAATTCGAGGCCGATGAAGATTTCTCCCAGGGAAAAGGTGCCTGGACAGAAAGCAATTGTGCCTTTTCTAGGGTTAATGGGGCCCCAAGATTGACACCTGAGAGCCCAAGGCTGCCACGTATTCCCTGGGCGCAAAGCTCGACGAGGCGTTCCACTTGCGGGTTCGGGAAAGTGCCATTTTTCAGCCCACAATTCCAGACCTATGAAGATTCCTCCCTGGGAAAAGGTACCAGGAGACAAAGCCATTGTGTATTTTGTAATGCTAATTGGGCCCCATCATTGGCACCTGAGAGCCCAACGCTGCCACCTTTTCCCTGGGTGCAAAGCTCGACGGTGCATACCCTGTGCGGGTCCGGGAAAGGGCCGTTTTTCAGCCCAGAATTCCAGACGGAGGTCAATTTCTCTCTGGGAAAAGGTGTCAGGACAGAAAGCCATTGTGCCTTTTCTAGGGGTAATGGGACCTCATCTTTGGCACCTGAGAGCCCAAGGCTGCCACCTTTTCCCTGGGCGCAAATGTCGACGGCGCGTGCCACTTGCAAGTCCGGGAATGTGCCGTTTCTCATCCCAGAATTCCAGACCAGCGAAGGCTTCTCCCTGGGAAAAGGTGCCAGGACAGAAAGCGATTGTGCCTTTTCTAGGGTTAATGGGGCCCCAAAATTGGCAGCTGAGAGCCCAGGGCTGTCACTTTTTCCCCGTCCACAAAGCTCGACGGTGCGTGCCACATGAAGGGTAAGGGAAAGAGCCGTTTTCAGCCCAGAATTCCAGACCAATGAAGATTCCTCCCTGGGAAAAGGTGCCAGGACAGAAAACGATTGTTCTTTTTCTAGGGGTAATGGGGCCCCATCATTGGCACCTGAGAGCCCAAGGCTGCCACCTTTTGCCTGGGCACAAAGCTCGGCGGTGCGTTCCACTTGCAGGTCCGGGGAAGTGCCGTTTTTCAGCCCAGAATTCCAGACGGACGAAAATTCCTCCCAGGCTAAAGGTGCCAGGATAGAAAGCGATTGTTATTTATCTAGTGTTAACGGGGACCCATCATTGGCACCTGAGAGCCCAAGGCTGCCACCTTTTCCCTGGGCGCAAAGCGAGATGGTGCCTGCCACGTGCAGGTCAGAGAAAGACCTTTGTTCAGCCCAGTATTCCAGAAGGATGACGACTCCTCCCAGGGAAAAGGCTCCCAGGACAGAAAGCGATTGTTCCATTTCTAGTGTTAATGGGGGCCCGTCATTGGCATCTGAGAGCCAGAGGTTGCCTCCTTTTCCCTGGGCGCAAAGCACGACAGTGCGTGCCACGTGCTGGTCCCAGAAAGTGCCATTTTACAGCCCAGAATTCCAGACCAATGAAGAATCCTCCCAGGGAAAATGTGCCAGGACGGAAAGCGATTGTTCTTTTTCTGGGGGTAATGGGGCCCCATCATTGGCACCTGAGAGCCCAAGGCTGCCACCTTTTCCCTGGGCGTAAAACTCGACGGAAAGTTCCACATGCAGGTCCGGGAAAGTGCCATTTTTCAGCCCAGAATTCCAGACCTATGAAGATTCCTCCCTGGGAAAAGGTACCAGGAGACAAAGCCATTGTGTATTTTGTAATGCTAATTGGGCCCCATCATTGGCACCTGAGAGCACAAGGCTGCCACCTTTTCCCTGGGTGCAAAGCTCGACGGTGCATACCCTGTGCGGGTCCGGGAAACGGCCGTTTTTCAGTCCAGAATTCCAGACGGAAGTCGATTCCTCTCTGGGAAAAGGTGTCAGGACAGAAAGCCATTGTGCCTTTTCTAGGGGTAATGGGGCCCCATCTTTGGCACCTGAGAGCCCAAGGCTGCCACCTTTTCCCTGGGCGCAAATGTCGACGGCGCGTGCCACTTGCAAGTCCGGGAATGTGCCGTTTCTCAATCCAGAATTGCAGGCCAGCGAAGATTTCTACCTGGGAAAAGGTGCCAGGACAGAAAGCGATTGTGCCTTTTCTAGGGTTAATGGGGCCCCAAAATTGGCAGCTGAGAGCCCAGGGCTGCCACCTTTTCCCTGGGCGCAAAGATCGACGGTGCGTGCCACATGCGGGTAAGGGAAAGAGCCGTTTTCAGCCCAGAATTCCAGACCAATGAAGATTCCTCCCAGGGAAAAGGTGCAAAGACAGAAAGCGATTGTTTTTTTTCTAGGGGTAATGGGGCCCCATCATTGGCACCTGAGAGCCCAAGGTTGCCACCTTTTGCCTGGGCACAAAGCTCGATGGTGCGTTCCACTTGCGGGTCCAGGAAAGTTCCAATTCTCAGACCAGAATTCCAAACCGATGAAGATTCCTCCCTGGGAAAAGGTGCCAGGACAGAAAGCCATTGTGCCTTTTGTAGGGGTAATGGGGCACCATCATTGGCACCTGAGGTGCCCAAGGCTGCCACCTTTTCCCTGGGCGAAAAGCTCGACAATGTATACATTGTGCGGGTTTGGGGCAGTGCCATTTTTAAACCCAGATTTCCAGACGGACGAAGATTCCTCCCTGGGAAAAGGTGCCAGGACAGAAAGCAAGTGTTATTTTTCTATTGTTAACGGGGACCCATCATTGGCACCTGAGAGCCCAAGGCTGCCACCTTTTCCCTGGGCGCAAAGCTAGATGGTGCCTGCCACGTGCAGGTCAGAGAAAGACCTTTGTTCAGCCCAGGATTCCAGACGGATGACGACTCCTCCCAGGGAAAGGCTCCCAGGACAGAAAGCAATTGTTCCATTTCTAGTATTAATGGGGACCCGTCATTGGCATCTGAGAGCCAGAGGTTGCCTCCTTTTCCCTGGGCGCAAGGCACGACAGTGCGTGCCACGTGCTGGTCCCAGAAAGTGCCATTTTACAGCCCAGAATTCCAGACCAATGAAGACTCCTCCCAGGAAAAAGGTGCCAGGACAGAATGCCATTGTCCTTTTTGTAAAGGTAATGGGGCCCCATCATTGGCACCTGAGAGCCCAAGACTGACACCTTTTCCCTGGACGCAGAGCTCGATGGTGCGTTCCACTTGCGGGTCCAGGAAAGTACCGATTCTCAGACCAGAATTCCAAACCGATGAAGATTCCTCCCTGGGAAAAGGTGCCAGGACAGAAAGCCATTCTGCCTTTTGTAGGGGTAATGGGGCACCATCATTGGCACCTGAGAGCCCAAGGCTGCCACGTTTTCCCTGGGCGCAAAGCTCAACGGTGCGTACCTTGTGCGGGTTTGGGGCAGTGCCATTTTTGAACCCAGATTTCCAGACGGACGAAGATTCCTCCCTGAGAAAAGGTGCCAAGACAGAAAGCAAGTGTTATTTTTCTAGTGTTAACGGGGCCCCATCGTTGGCACCTGAGAGCCCAAGGCTGACACCTTTTGCCTGGGCGCAAATGTTGACGGCGCGTGCCACTTGCGGGTCTGGGGAAGTGCCATTTTTCAGCCCAGAATTCCAGACGGACGAAGACACTACCCAGGGAAAAGGTGCCAGGTCAGAAATCGAATTGTCCTTTTCTAGGGTCAATGGTGTCCCATCATTGGCACCTGAGAGTTCAAGGCTGCCACCTTTTCCGTGGGCGCAAACATCAACGGCGCGTACCACTTTCTTGTCCGGGAAAGTGCCGTTTTTCAGCCCTGAATTCCAGACGGGTGAAGACCCCTCAGAAGGAAGAGGCTCCCAGGACAGAAAGCAATTGTTCCATTTCTAGGGTTAATCGGGCTCCATCATTGGCACCTGGGAGCCGAAGGCTGCAACCTTTTCCCTGAGCGCAAAGCTCGACGGTGCGTGCCACTTGCCGGTCCATGAATGTGCCGATTCTCATTCCAGAATTCCAGGCCAGCGAAGATTTCTCCCTGGGAAAAGGTGCCAGCACAGAAAACGATTGTGCCTTTTCTAGGGTTAATGGGGCTCCATCATTGACACCTGAGAGCCGAAGGCTGCCACCTTTTCCCTGAGCGCAAAGCTCGACGGTGCGTGCCACTTGCAGGTCCAGGAATGTGCTGTTTCTCATCCCAGAATTCGAGGCCGATGAAGATTCCTCCCAGGGAAAAGGTGCCAGGACAGAAAGCAATTGTGCCTTTTCTAGGGTTAATGGGGCCCCAAAATTGACACCTGAGAGCCCAAGGCTGCCACCTTTTCCCTGGGCGCAAAGCTCGACGGAGCGTTCCACGTGCGGGTACGGGAAAGTGCCATTTTTCAGCTCAGAATTCCAGACCTATGAATATTCCTCAGAGGGAAAAGGTACCAGGAGACAAAGCCATGGTGTATTTTGTAATGCTAATTGGGCCCCATCATTGGCACCTGAGAGCCCAAGGCTGCCACCCTTTCCCTGGGTGCAAAGCTCGACGGTGCATACCCTGTGCGGGTCCGGGAAAGGGCCGTTTTTCAGCCCAGAATTTCAGACAGAAGTCGATTCCTCTCTGGGAAAAGGTGTCAGGACAGAAAGCCATTGTGCCTTTTCTAGGAGTAATGGGGCCCCATCTTTGGCACCTGAGAGCCCAAGGCTGCCACCTTTTCCCTGGGCGCAAATGTCGACGGCGCGTGCCACTTGCAAGTCCGGGAATGTGCCGTTTCTCATGCCAGAATTCCAGGCCAGCGAAGATTTCTCCCTGGGAACATGTGCCAGCAGAGAAAGCGATTGTGCCTTTTCTAGGGTTAATGGGGCCCCAAAATTGGCAGCTGAGAGCCCAGGGCTGCCACCTTTTCCCTGAACGCAAAGCTCGACGGTGCGTGCCACATGCGGGTAAGGGAAAGAGCCGTTTTCAGCCCAGAATTCCAGACCAATGAAGATTCCTCCCAGGGAAAAGGTGCAAAGACAGAAAGCGATTGTTCTTTTTCTAGGGGTAACGGGGCCCCATCATTGGCACCTGAGAGCCCAAGGCTGCTCCCTTTTGCCTGGGCAAAAAGCTCGATGGTGCGTTCCACATGCAGGTCCAGGAAAGTTCCGATTCTCAGACCAGAATTCCAAACTGATGAAGATTCCTCCCTGGGAAAAGGTGCCAGGACAGAAAACCATTGTGCCTTTTGTAGGGGTAATGGGGCACCATCATTGGCAGCTGAGAGCCCAAGGCTGCCACCTTTTCCCTGGGCGCAAAGCTCGACGGTGTGTACCTTGTGCGGGTTTGGGGAAGTGCCATTTTTGAACCCAGATTTCCAGACGGACGAAGATTCCTCCCTGGGAAAGGGTGCCAAGACAGAAAGCAAGTGTTATTTTTCTAGTGTTAACGGGACCCCATCATTGGCACCTGAGAGCCCAAGGCTGCCACCTTTTGCCTGGGGGCAAATGTCGACGGCGCATGCCACTAGCGGGGCCCGGGAAGTGCCGATTTTCAGGACTCAATTCCAGACGGATGCAGACTCCTCACAGGGAAGAGGCTCCCAGGAAAGAAAGCAATTGTTCCATTTCTAGGGTTAATCGGGCTCCATCATTGGCACCTGAGAGCCCAAGGTTGCCTCCTATACCCTGGGCGCAAAGCTCGACCATGCGTGCCACGTGAGGGTCCGGGAAATTGCCGTTTCTCATTCCAGAATTCCAGACCGATGAAGATTCCTCCCTGGGAAAAGGTGTCAGGACAGAAAGCGATTGTTCCTTTTCTAGGGTTAATGGGGCCCCAAAATTGACACCTGAGAGCCCAAGGCTTCCACCTTTTCCCTGGGTGCAAATGTCGACGGAGCGTTCCACTTGCGGGTCCGGGGAAGTGCCATTTTTCAGCCCAGAATTCCAGACCTATGAAGATTCCTCCCTGGGAAAAGGTACCAGGAGACAAAGCCATTGTGTATTTTGTAATGCTAATTGGGCCCCATCATTGGCACCTGAGAGCACAAGGCTGCCACCTTTTCCCTGGGTGCAAAGCTCGACGGTGCATACCCTGTGCAGGTCCGGGAAAGGGCCGTTTTTCAGCCCAGAATTCCAGACGGAAGTCGATTCCTCTCTGGGAAAAGGTGTCAGGACAGAAAGCCATTGTGCCTTTTCTAGGGGTAATGGGGCCTCATCTTTGGCACCTGAGAGCCCAAGGCTGCCACCTTTTCCCTGGGCGCAAATGTCGACGGCGCGTGCCACTTGCAAGTCCGGGAATGTGCCGTTTCTCATCCCAGAATTCCAGACCAGCGAAGGCTTCTCCCTGGGAAAAGGTGCCAGGACAGAAAGCGATTGTGCCTTTTCTAGGGTTAATGGGGCCCCAAAATTGGTAGCTGAGAGCCCAGGGCTGCCACTTTTTCCCTGTCCACAAAGCTCGACGGTGCGTGCCACATGAAGGGTAAGGGAAAGAGCCGTTTTCAGCCCAGAATTCCAGACCAATGAAGATTCCTCCCTGGGAAAAGGTGCCAGGACAGAAAGCCATTGTTCTTTTTCTAGGGGTAATGGGGCCCCATCATTGGCACCTGAGAGCCCAAGGCTGCCACCTTTTCCCTGGGCACAAATGTCAACGGCGCGTGCCACTTGCAAGTCCGGGAATGTGCCGTTTCTCATCCCAGAATTCCAGACCAGCGAAGATTTCTCCCTGGGAAAATGTGCCAGGAGAGAAAGTGATTGTGCCTTTTCTAGGGTTAATGGGGGCCCAAAATTGGCAGCTGAGAGCCCAGGGCTGCCACCTTTTCCCTGGGCGAAAAGCTCGACGGTGCGTGCCACATGTGGGTAAGGGAAAGAGACGTTTTCAGCCCAGAATTCCAGACCAATGAAGATTCCTCCCTGGGAAAAGGTGCCAGGACAGAAAGCCATTGTTCTTTTTCTAGGGGTAATGGGGCCCCATCATTGGCACCTGAGAGCCCAAGGCTGCCACCTTTTGCCTGGGCACAAAGCTCGACGGTGCGTTCCACTTGCAGGTCCGGGGAAGTGCCGTTTTTCAGCCCAGAATTCCAGACGGACGAAAATTCCTCCCAGGCTAAAGGTGCCAGGACAGAAAGCGATTGTTATTTATCTAGTGTTAACGGGGACCCATCATTGGCACCTGAGAGCCCAAGGCTGCCACCTTTTCCCTAGGCGCAAAGCTAGATGGTGCCTGCCACGTGCAGGTCAGAGAAAGTGCTTTGTTCAGCCTAGGATTCCAGATGGCTGACGACTCCTCCCAGGGGAAAGGCTCCCAGGACAGAAAGCGATTGTTCCATTTCTAGTGTTAATGGGGGCCCGTCATTGGCATCTGAGAGCCAGAGGTTGCCTCCTTTTCCCTGGGCGCAAAGCACGACAGTGCGTGCCACGTGCTGGTCCCAGAAAGTGCCATTTTACAGCCCAGAATTCCAGACCAATGAAGACTCCTCCCAGGGAAAAGGTGCCAGGACAGAAAGCCATTGTGTTTTTTGTAAAGGTAATGGGGCCCCATCATTGGCACCTGAGAGCCCAAGACTGCCACCTTTTCCCTGAACGCAAAGCTCGATGGTGCGTTCCACTTGCGGGTCCAGGAAAGTGCCGATTCTCAGACCAGAATTCCAAACCGATGAAGACTCCTCACAGGGAAAAGGTGCCAGGACAGAAAGCCATTGTGCCTTTTCTAGGGGTAACGGGGCACCATGATTGGCACCTGATAGCCCAAGGCTGCCCCCTTTTCCCTGGGCGCAAAGCTCGACGGTGTGTACCTTGTGCGGGTTTGGGGCAGTGCCATTTTTGAACCCAGATTTCCAGACGGACGAAGATTCCTCCCTGGGAAAAGGTGCCAGGACAGAAAGCAAGTGTTATTTTTCTAGTGTTAACGGGGCCCCATCGTTGGCACCTGAGAGCCCAAGGCTGCCACCTTTTGCCTGGTCACAAATGTCGACGGCGCGTGCCACTTGCGTGTCCGGGGAAGTGCCATTTTTCAGCCCAGAATTCCAGACGGATGAAGACACCTCCCAGGGAAAAGGTGCCAGGTCAGAAATCGAATTGTCCTTTTCTAGGGTCAATGGTGCCCCATCATTGGCACCTCAGAGTTCAAGGCTGCCACCTTTTCCGTGGGCGCAAACATCAACGGCGCGTACCACTTTCTTGTCCGGGAAAGTGCCGTTTTTCAGCCCTCAATTCCAGACGGATGAAGACTCCTCACAGGGAAGAGGCTCCCAGGACAGAAAGCGATTGTTCCATTTCTAGGGTTAATCGGGCTCCATCATTGGCACCTGAGAGCCCAGGGTTGCCTCCTATACCCTGGGCGCAAAGCTCGACCATGCGTGCTACGTGAGGGTCCGGGAAATTGCCGTTTCTCATTCCAGAATTCCAGACCGATGAAGATTCCTCCCTGGGAAAAGGTGTCAGGACAGAAAGCGATTGTTCCTTTTCTAGGGTTAATGGGGCTCCATCATTGACACCTGAGAGCCCAAGGCTGCAACCTTTTCCCTGAGCGCAAAGCTCGACGGTGCGTGCCACTTGCGGGTCCAGGAATGTGCTGATTCTCATCCCAGAATTCGAGGCCGATGAAGATTTCTCCCAGGGACAAGGTGCTTGGACAGAAAGCAATTGTGCCTTTTCTAGGGTTAATGGGGCCCCAAAATTGACACCTGAGAGCCCAAGACTGCCACCTTTTCCCTGGGCGCAAAGCTCGACGGAGCGTTCCACGTGCGGGTCCGGGAAAGTGCCATTTTTCAGCCCAGAATTCCAGACCTATGAAGATTCCACCCTGGGAAAAGGTACCAGGAGACAAAGCCGTTGTGTATTTTGTAATGCTAATTGGGCCCCATCATTGGCACCTGAGAGCCCAAGGCTGACACCTTTTCCCTGGGTGCAAAGCTCGACGGTGCATACCCTGTGCAGGTCCGGGAAAGGGCCGTTTTTCAGCCCAGAATTCCAGACGGAAGTCGATTCCTCTCTGGGAAAAGGTGTCAGGACAGAAAGCCATTGTGCCTTTTCTAGGGGTAATGGGGCCTCATCTTTGGCACCTGAGAGCCCAAGGCTGCCACCTTTTCCCTGGGCGCAAATGTCGACGGCGCGTGCCACTTGCAAGTCCGGGAATGTGCCGTTTCTCATCCCAGAATTCCAGACCAGCGAAGATTTCTCCCTGGGTAAATGTGCCAGGACAGAAAGCGATTGTGCCTTTTCTAGGGTTAATGGGGCCCCAAAATTGGCAGCTGAGAGCCCAGGGCTGCCACCTTTTCCCTGGGCGCAAAGCTCGACGGTGCGTGCCACATGTGGGTAAGGGAAAGAGCCGTTTTCAGCCCAGAATTCCAGACCAATGAAGATTCCTCCCTGGGAAAAGGTGCCAGGACAGAAAGCCATTGTTCTTTTTCTAGCAGTAATGGGGCCCCATCATTGGCACCTGAGAGCCCAAGGCTGCCACCTTTTGCCTGGGCACAAAGCTCGACGGTGCGTTCCACTTGCAGGTCCGGGGAAGTGCCGTTTTTCAGCCCAGAATTCCAGACGGACGAAAATTCCTCCCAGGGAAAAGGTGCCAGGACAGAAAGCAAGAGTTATTTATCTAGTGTTAACGGGGACCCATCATTGGCACCTGAGAGCCCAAGGATGCCCCCTTTTCCCTGGGCGCAAAGCTCGACGGTGTGTACCTTGTGCGGGTTTGGGCCAGTGCCATTTCTGAATCCAGATTTCCAGACGAACGAAGATTCCTCCCTGGGAAAAGGTGCCAGGACAGAAAGCAAGTGTTATTTTTCTAGTGTTAACGGGGCCCCATCATTGGCACCTGAGAGCCCAAGGTTGCCTCCTATACCTTGGGCGCAAAGCTCGACTATGCGTGCTACGTGAGGGTCCGGGAAATTGCCGTTTCTCATTCCAGAATTCCAGACCAATGAAGATTCCTCCCTGGGAAAACGTGCCAGGACAGAAAGCGATTGTTCCATTTGTAGGGGTAATGGGGCCCCATCATTGGCACCTGAGAGCCCAAGGCTGCCACCTTTTCCCTGGGCACAAAGCTCGACGGTGCGTTCCACTTGCAGGTCGGGGGAAGTGCCGTTTTTCATCCCAGAATTCCAGACGGACGAAAATTCCTCCCAGGAAAAAGGTGCCAGGACAGAAAGCAAGTGTTATTTATCTAGTGTTAACGGGGACCCATCGTTGCCACCTGAGAGCCCAAGGCTTCCACCTTTTCCCTGGGTGCAAAGCTAGATGGTGCGTGCCACTTGCAGGTCAGAGAAAGTGCTTTGTTAAGCCCAGGATTCCAGACAGCTGACGACTCCTCCCAGGGAAAGGGCTCCCAAGACAGAAAGCGATTGTTCCATTTCTAGTGTTAATGGGGGCCCGTCATTGGCATCTGAGAGCCAGAGGTTGCCTCCTTTTCCCTGGGCGCAAAGCACGACAGTGCGTGCCACGTGCTGGTCCCAGAAAGTGCCATTTTACAGCCCAGAATTCCAGACCAATGAAGACTCCTCCCAGGGAAAAAGTGCCAGGACAGAAAGCCATTGTGTTTTTTGTAAAGGTAATGGGGCCCCATCATTGGCACCTGAGAGCCCAAGACTGCCACCTTTTCCCTGGATGCAAAGCTCGATGGTGCGTTCCACTTGCGGGTCCAGGAAAGTGCCGATTCTCATTCCAGAATTCCAAACCGATGAAGATTCCTCCCTGGGAAAAGGTGCCAGGACAGAAAGCCATTCTGCCTTTTGTAGGGGTAATGGGGCACCATCATTGGCAGCTGAGAGCCCAAGGCTGCCCCCTTTTCCCTGGGCGCAAAGCTCGACGGTGTGTACCTTGTGCGGGTTTGGGGCAGTGCCATTTTTGAACCGAGATTTCCAGACGGTCGAAGATTCCTCCCTGGGAAAAGGTGCCAGGACAGAAAGCAAGTGTTATTTATCTAGCGTTAACGTGGTCCCATCATTGGCACCTGAGAGCCCAAGGCTGCCACCTTTTGCCCGGGCGCAAATGTCGACGGCGCGTGCCACTTGCGGGTCTGGGGAAGTGCCATTTTTCAGCCCAGAATTCCAGACGGACAAAGACACCTCCCAAGGAAAAGTGCCAGGTCACAAATCAAATTGTCCTTTTCTAGGGTCAATGGTGCCCCATCATTGGCACCTCAGAGTTCAAGGCTGCCACCTTTTCCGTGGGAACAATCATCAACGGGATGTACCATTTTCTTGTCCGGGAAAGTGCCGTTTTTCAGCCCTCAATTCCAGACGGATGAAGACTCCTCACAGGGAAGAGGCTCCCAGGACAGAAAGCGATTGTTCCATTTCTAGGGTTAATCGGGCTCCATCATTGGCACCTGAGAGCCCAAGGTTGCCTCCTATACCCTGGGCGCAAAGCTCGACCATGCGTGCTACGTGAGGGTCCGGGAAATTGCCGTTTCTCATTCCAGAATTCCAGACCGATGAAGATTCCTCCCTGGGAAAAGGTGTCAGGACAGAAAGCGATTGTTCCTTTTCTAGGGTTAATGGGGCTCCATCATTGACACCTGAGAGCCCAAGGATGCAACCTTTTCCCTGAGCGCAAAGCTCGACGGTGCGTGCCACTTGCGGGTCCAGGAATGTGCTGATTCTCATCCCAGAATTCGAGGCCGATGAAGATTTCTCCCAGGGAAAAGGTGCCTGGACAGAAAGCAATTGTGCCTTTTCTAGGGTTAATGGGGCCCCAAAATTGACACCTGAGAGCCCAAGGCTGCCACCTTTTCCCTGGGCGCAAAGCTCGATGGTGCGTTCCACTTGCGGGTCCAGGAAAGTGCCGATTCTCAGACCAGAATTCCAAACCGATGAAGATTCCTCCCTGGGAAAAGGTGCCAGGACAGAAAGCCATTCTGCCTTTTGTAGGGGTAATGGGGCACCATCATTGGCAGCTGAGAGCCCAAGGCTGCCACCTTTTCCCTAGGCGCAAAGCTCGAAGGAGCGTTCCACGTGCAGGTCCGGGAAAGTGCCATTTTTCAGCCCAGAATTCCAGACCTATGACGATTCCTCCCTGGGAAAAGGTACCAGGAGACAAAGCCATTGTGTATTTTGTAATGCTAATTGGGCCCCATCATTGGCACCTGAGAGCCCAAGGCTGCCACCTTTTCCCTGGGTGCAAAGCTCGACGGTGCATACCCTGTGCGGGTCCGGGAAAGGGCCGTTTTTCAGCCCAGAATTCCAGACGGAAGTCGATTCCTCTCTGGGAAAAGGTGACAGGACAGAAAGCCATTGTGCCTTTTCTAGGGGTAATGGGACCTCATCTTTGGCACCTGAGAGCCCATGGCTGCCACCTTTTCCCTGGGCGCAAATGTCGACGGCGCGTGCCACTTGCAAGTCCGGGAATGTGCCGTTTCTCATCCCAGAATTCCAGGCCAGCAAAGATTTCTCCCAGGAAAAAGGTGCCAGGACAGAAAGCGATTGTGCCTTTTCTAGGGTTAATGGGGCCCCAAAATTGGCAGCTGAGAGCCCAGGGCTGCCACCTTTTCCCTGGGCGCAAAGCTTGACGGTGCGTGCCACATGCGGGTAAGGGAAAGAGCCGTTTTCAGCCCAGAATTCCAGACCAATGAAGATTCCTCCCTGGGAAAAGGTGCCAGGACAGAAAGCGATTGTTCTTTTTCTAGGGGTAATGGGGCCCCATCATTGGCACCTGAGAGCCCAAGGCTGCCACCTTTTGCCTGGGCACAAATCTCGACGGTGCATTCCACTTGCAGGTCGGGGGAAGTGCCGTTATTCAGCCCAGAATTCCAGACGGACGAAAATTCCTCCCAGGGAAGAGGTGCCAGGACAGAAAGCGATTGTTATTTATCTAGTGTTAACGGGGACCCATCGTTGGCACCTGAGAGCCCAAGGCTGTCACCTTTACCCTGGGCGCAAAGCAAGACAGTGCGTGCCACGTGCAGGTCCAGGAAAGTGCCGATTCTCATTCCAGAATTCCAAACCAATGAAGACTCCTCCCAGAGAAAAGGGGCCAGGACAGAAAGCCATTGTGTTTTTTGTAAAGGTAATGGGGCCCCATCGTTGGCACCTGAGAGCCCAAGACTGCCGCCTTTTTTCCCTGGGCGCAAAGCTCGACGGTGTGTACCTTGTGCGGGTTTGGGGCAGTGCCATTTTTGAACCCAGATTTCCAGACAGATGAAGATTCCTCCCTGGGAAAAGGTGCCAGGACAGAAAGCAAGTGTTATTTTTCTAGTGTTAACGGGGCCCCATCATTGGCACCTGAGAGCCCAAGGCTGCCACCTTTTGCCTGGGCGCAAATGTCGACGGCGCGTGCCACTTGCGGGTCTGGGGAAGTGCCATTTTTCAGCCCAGAATTCCAGACGGACGAAGACACATCCCAGGGAAAAGGTGCCAGGTCAGAAATCGAATTGTCCTTTTCTAGGGTCAATGGTGCCCCATCATTGGCACCTCAGAGTTCAAGGCTGCCACCTTTTCCGTGGGCGCAAACATCAACGGCGCGTACCACTTTCTTGTCCGGGAAAGTGCCGTTTTTCAGCCCTCAATTCCAGACGGATGAAGACTCCTCACAGGGAAGAGGCTCCCAGGACAGAAAGCGATTGTTCCATTTCTAGGGTTAATCGGGCCCCATCATTGGCACCTGAGAGCCCAAGGTTGCCTCCTATACCCTGGGCGCAAAGCTCGACCATGCGTGCTATGTGAGGGTCCGGGAAATTGCCGTTTCTCATTCCAGAATTCCAGACCGATGAAGATTCCTCCCTGGGAAAAGGTGTCAGGACAGAAAGCGATTGTTCCTTTTCTAGGGTTAATGGGGCTCCATCATTGACACCTGAGAGCCCAAGGATGCAACCTTTTCCCTGAGCGCAAAGCTCGACGGTGCGTGCCACTTGCGGGTCCAGGAATGTACTGTTTCTCATCCCAGAATTCGAGGCCGATGAAGATTTCTCCCAGGGAAAAGGTGCCAGGACAGAAAGCAATTGTGCCTTTTCTTGAGTTAATGGGCTCCAAAATTGACACCTGAGAGCCCAAGGCTGCCACCTTTTCCCTGGGTGCAAAGCTCGACGGAGCGTTCCACGTGCGGGTCCGGGAAAGTGCCATTTTTCAGCCCAGAATTCCAGACCTATGAAGATTCCTCCCTGGGAAAAGGTACCAGGAGACAAAGCCATTGTGTATTTTGTAATGCTAATTGGGCCCCATCATTAGCACCTGAGAGCCCAAGGCTGCCACCTTTTCCCTGGGTGCAAAGCTCGACGGTGCATATCCTGTGCGGGTCCGGGAAAGGGCTGTTTTTCAGCCCAGAATTCCAGACAGAAGTCGATTCCTCTCTGGGAAAAGGTGTCAGGACAGAAAGCCATTGTGCCTTTTCTAGGGGTAATGGCGCCTCATCTTTGGCACCTGAGAGCCCAAGGCTGCCACCTTTTCCCTGGGCGCAAATGTTGACGGCGCGTGCCACTTGCAAGTCCGGGAATGTGCCGTTTCTCATCCCAGAATTCCAGGCCAGCAAAGATTTCTCCCAGGGAAAAGGTGCCAGGACAGAAAGCGATTGTGCCTTTTCTAGGGTTAATGGCACCCAAAAATTGGCAGCTGGGAGCCCAGGGCTGCCACCTTTTCCCTGGGCGCAAAGCTTGACGGTGCGTGCCACATGCGGGTAAGGGAAAGAGCCGTTTTCAGCCCAGAATTCCAAACAAACGAAGATTCCTCCCAGGGAAAATGTGCCAGGACAGAAAGTCATTGTTCTTTTTCTAGGGGTAATGGGGCCCCATCATTGGCACCTGAGAGCCCAAGGCTGCCACCTTTTCCCTGGGCACAAAGCTCGACGGTGCGTTCCACTTGCAGGTCGGGGGAAGTGCCGTTTTTCATCCCAGAATTCCAGACGGACGAAAATTCCTCCCAGGAAAAAGGTGCCAGGACAGAAAGCAAGTGTTATTTATCTAGTGTTAACGGGGACCCATCGTTGCCACCTGAGAGCCCAAGGCTTCCACCTTTTCTCTGGGTGCAAAGCTAGATGGTGCGTGCCACTTGCAGGTCAGAGAAAGTGCTTTGTTAAGCCCAGGATTCCAGACAGCTGACGACTCCTCCCAGGGAAAGGGCTCCCAAGACAGAAAGCGATTGTTCCATTTCTAGTGTTAATGGGGGCCCGTCATTGGCATCTGAGAGCCAGAGGTTGCCTCCTTTTCCCTGGGCGCAAAGCACGACAGTGCGTGCCACGTGCTGGTCCCAGAAAGTGCCATTTTACAGCCCAGAATTCCAGACCAATGAAGACTCCTCCCAGGGAAAAAGTGCCAGGACAGAAAGCCATTGTGTTTTTTGTAAAGGTAATGGGGCCCCATCATTGGCACCTGAGAGCCCAAGACTGCCACCTTTTCCCTGGATGCAAAGCTCGATGGTGCGTTCCACTTGCGGGTCCAGGAAAGTGCCGATTCTCATTCCAGAATTCCAAACCGATGAAGATTCCTCCCTGGGAAAAGGTGCCAGGACAGAAAGCCATTGTGCCTTTTGTAGGGGTAATGGGGCACCATCATTGGCACCTGAGAGCCCAAGGCTGCCCCCTTTTCCCTGGGCGCAAAGCTCGACGGTGTGTACCTTGTGCGGGTTTGGGGCAGTGCCATTTTTGAACCCAGATTTCCAGACGGACGAAGATTCCTCCCTGGGAAAAGGTGCCAGGACAGAAAGCAAGTGTTATTTATCTAGCGTTAACGTGGTCCCATCATTGGCACCTGAGAGCCCAAGGCTGCCACCTTTTGCCTGGGCGCAAATGTCGACGGCGCGTGCCACTTGCGGGTCTGGGGAAGTGCCATTTTTCAGCCCAGAATTCCAGACGGACGAAGACACCTCCCAAGGAAAAGTGGCAGGTCACAAATCGAATTGTCCTTTTCTAGGGTCAATGGTGCCCCATCATTGGCACCTCAGAGTTCAAGGCTGCCACCTTTTCCGTGGGCACAATCATCAACGGGATGTACCATTTTCTTGTCCGGGAAAGTGCCGTTTTTCAGCCCTCAATTCCAGACGGATGAAGACTCCTCACAGGAAAGAGGCCCCCAGGACAGAAAGCGATTGTTCCATTTCTAGGGTTAATCGGGCTCCATCATTGGCACCTGAGAGCCCAAGGTTGCCTCCTATACCCTGGGCGCAAAGCTCGACCATGCGTGCTATGTGAGGGTCCGGGAAATTGCCGTTTCTCATTCCAGAATTCCAGACTGATGAAGATTCCTCCCTGGTAAAAGGTGTCAGGACAGAAATCGATTGTTCCTTTTCTAGGGTTAATGGGGCTCCATCATTGACACCTGAGAGCCGAAGGCTGCAACCTTTTCCCTGAGCGCAAAGCTCGACGGTGCGTGCCACTTGCGGGTCCAGGAATGTGCTGTTTCTCATCCCAGAATTCGAGGCCGGTGAAGATTTCTCCCAGGGAAAAGGTGCGAGGACAGAAAGCAATTGTGCCTTTTCTAGGGTTAATGGGGCCCCAAAATTGACACGTGAGAGCCCAAGGCTGCCACCTTTTCCCTGGGCGCAAAGCTCGACGGAGCGTTCCACGTGCAGGTCCGGGAAAGTGCCATTTTTCAGCCCAGAATTCCAGACCTATGAAGATTCCTCAGAGGGAAAAGGTACCAGGAGACAAAGCCATTGTGTATTTTGTAATGCTAATTGGGCCCCATCATAGGCACCTCAGAGCCCAAGGCTGCCACCTTTTCCCTGGGTGCAAAGCTCGCCGGTGCATACCCTGTGCGAGTCCGGGAAAGGGCCGTTTTTCAGCCCAGAATTCCAGACGGAAGTCGATTCCTCTCTGGGAAAAGGTGTCAGGACAGAAAGCCATTGTGCCTTTTCTAGGGGTAATGGGACTTCATCTTTGGCACCTGAGAGCCCAAGGCTGCCACCTTTTCCCTGGGCGCAAATGTCGACGGCGCGTGCCACTTGCAAGTCCGGGAATGTGCCGTTTCTCATCCCAGAATTCCAGACCAGCGAAGATTTCTCCCAGGAAAAAGGTGCCAGGACAGAAAGCGATTGTGCCTTTTCTAGGGTTAATGGGGCCCCAAAATTGGCAGCTGAGAGCCCAGGGCTGCCACCTTTTCCCTGGGCGCAAAGCTCGACGGTGCGTGCCACATGCGGGTAAGGGAAAGAGCCGTTTTCAGCCCAGAATTCCAGACCAATGAAGATTCCTCCCTGGGAAAATGTGCCAGGACAGAAAGCGATTGTCCTTTTTCTAGGGGTAATGGGGCCCCATCATTGGCACCTGAGAGCCCAAGGCTGCCACCTTTTACCTGGGCACAAATCTCGACGGTGCGTTCCACTTGCAGGTCGGGGGAAGTGTGGTTTTTCAGCCCAGAATTCCAGACGGACGAAAATTCCTCCCAGGGAAGAGGTGCCAGGACAGAAAGCGATTGTTATTTATCTAGTGTTAACGGGGACCCATCATTGGCACCTGAGAGCCCAAGGCTGCCACCTTTTGCCTGGGCGCAAAGCTAGATGGTGCCTGCCACGTGCAGGTCAGAGAAAGTGCTTTGTTCAGCCCAGGATTCCAGACCAATGAAGACTCCTCCCAGGGAAAAGGCTCCCAGGACAGAAAGCCATTGTGCTTTTTGTAAAGGTAATGGGGCCCCATCATTGGCACCTGAGAGCCCAAGACTGCCACCTTTTCCCTGGACGCAAAGCTCGATGGTGCGTTCCACTTGCGGGTCCAGGAATGTGCCGATTCTCAGACCAGAATTCCAAACCGATGAAGATTCCTCCCTGGGAAAAGGTGCCAGGACAGAAAGCCATTGTGCCTTTTGTAGGGGTAATGGGGCACCATCATTGGCACCTGAGAGCCCAAGGCTGCCTCCTTTTCCCTGGGCGCAAAGCTCGACGGTGTGTACCTTGTGCGGGTTTGGGGCAGTGCCATTTTTGAACCCAGATTTCCAGACGGACGAAGATTCCTCCCTGGGAAAAGGTGCCAGGACAGAAAGCAAGTGTTATTTTTCTACTGTTAACGGGGCCCGATCATTGGCACCTGAGAGCCCAAGGCTGCCACCTTTTCCCTGGGCGCAAAGCTAGATGGTGCCTGCCACGTGCATCTCAGAGAAAGTGCTTTGTTCAGCCCAGGATTCCAGACGGATGAGGACTCCTCCCAGGGAAAGGACTCCCAGGACAGAAAGCGATTGTTCCATTTCTAGTGTTAATGGGGGTCCGTCATTGGCATCTGAGAGCCAGAGGTTGCCTCCTTTTCCCTGGGCGCAAAGCACGACAGTGCGTGCCACGTCCTGGTCCCAGAAAGTGCCATTTTACAGCCCAGAATTCCAGACCAATGAAGATTCCTCCCTGGGAAAAGGTGCCAGGACAGAAAGCCATTGTGCTTTTTGTAAAGGTAATGGGGCCCCATCATTGGCACCTGAGAGCCCAAGGCTGCCACCTTTTGCCTGGGCGCAAATGTCGACGGCGCGTGCCACTTGCGGGTCCGGGGAAGTGCCATTTTTCAGCCCAGAATTCCAGACCTATGAAGATTCCTCCCTGGGAAAAGGTACCAGGAGACAAAGCCATTGTGTATTTTGTAATGCTAATTGGGCCCCATCATTGGCACCTGAGAGCCCAAGGCTGCCACCTTTTCCCTGGGTGCAAAGCTCGACGGTGCATACCCTGTGCGGGTCCGGGAAAGGGCCGTTTTTCACCCCAGAATTCCAGACGGAAGTCGATTCCTCTCTGGGAAAAGGTGTCAGGACAGAAAACCATTGTGCCTTTTCTAGGGGTAATGGGACCTCATCTTTGGCACCTGAGAGCCCAAGGCTGCCACTTTTTCCCTGGGCGCAAATGTCGACGGCACGTGCCACTTGCAAGTCCGGGGATGTGCCGTTTCTCATCCCAGAATTCCAGGCCAGCGAAGATTTCTCCCTGGGAAAAGGTGCCAGGACAGAAAGCGATTGTGCCTTTTCTAGGGTTAATGGGGCCCCAAAATTGGCAGCTGAGAGCCCAGGGCTGCCACCTTTTCCCTGGGCGCAAAGCTCGACGGTGCGTGCCACATGTGGGTAAGGGAAAGAGCCGTTTTCAGCCCAGAATTCCAGACCAATGAAGATTCCTCCCTGGGAAAAGGTGCCAGGACAGAAAGCGATTGTTCTTTTTCTAGGGGTAATGGGGCCCCATCATTGGCACCTGAGAGCCCAAGGCTGCCACCTTTTGCCTGGGCACAAATCTCGACGGTGCATTCCACTTGCAGGTCGGGGGAAGTGCCGTTTTTCAGCCCAGAATTCCAGACGGACGAAAATTCCTCCCAGGGAAGAGGTGCCAGGACAGAAAGCGATTGTTATTTATCTAGTGTTAACGGGGACCCATTGTTGGCACCTGAGAGCCCAAGTCTGTCACCTTTACCCTGGGCGCAAAGCTAGATGGTGCCTGCCACGTGCAGGTCAGAGAAAGTGCTTTGTTCAGCCCAGGATTCCAGACCAATGAAGACTCCTCCCAGGGAAAATGTGCCAGGACAGAAAGCCATTGTGCTTTTTGTAAAGGTAATGGGGCCCCATCATTGGCACCTGAGAGCCCAAGACTGCCACCTTTTCCCTGGACGCAAAGCTCGATGGTGCGTTCCACTTGCGGGTCCAGGAAAGTGCCGATTCTCAGACCAGAATTCCAAACCGATGAAGATTCCTCCCTGGGAAAAGGTGCCAGGACAGAAAGCCATTGTGCCTTTTGTAGGGGTAATGGGGCACCATCATTGGCACCTGAGAGCCCAAGGCTGCCCCCTTTTCCCTGGGCGCAAAGCTCGACGGTGTGTACCTTGTGCGGGTTTGGGGCAGTGCCATTTTTGAACCCAGATTTCCAGACGGACGAAGATTCCTCCCTGGGAAAAGGTGCCAGGACAGAAAGCAAGTGTTATTTTTCTAGTGTTAACGGGGCCCCATCATTGGCACCTGAGAGCCCAAGGCTGCCACCTTTTGCCTGGGCGCAAATGTCGACGGCGCGTGCCACTTGCGGGTCCGGGGAAGTGCCATTTTTCAGCCCAGAATTCCAGACGGACGAAGACACCTCCCAGGGAAAAGGTGCCAGGTCAGAAATCGAATTGTCCTTTTCTAGGGTCAATGGTGCCCCATCATTGGCACCTCAGAGTTCAAGGCTGCCACCTTTTCCGTGGGCGCAAACATCAACGGCGCGTACCACTTTCTTGTCCGGGAAAGTGCCGTTTTTCAGCCCTCAATTCCAGACGGATGAAGACTCCTCACAGGGAAGAGGCTCCCAGGACAGAAAGCGATTGTTCCATTTCTAGGGTTAATCGGGCCCCATCATTGGCACCTGAGAGCCCAAGGTTGCCTCCTATACCCTGGGCGCAAAGCTCGACCATGCGTGCTACGTGAGGGTCCGGGAAATTGCCGTTTCTCATTCCAGAATTCCAGACCGATGAAGATTCCTCCCTGGGAAAAGGTGTCAGGACAGAAAGCGATTGTTCCTTTTCTAGGGTTAATGGGGCTCCATCATTGGCACCTGAGAGCCCAAGGATGCAACCTTTTCCCTGAGCGCAAAGCTGGACGGTGCGTGCCACTTGCGGGTCCAGGAATGTGCTGTTTCTCATCCCAGAATTCGAGGCCGATGAAGATTTCTCCCAGGGAAAAGGTGCCAGGACAGAAAGCAATTGTGCCTTTTCTAGGGTTAATGGGGCCCCAAAATTGACACGTGAGAGCCCAAGGCTGCCACCTTTTCCCTGGGTGCAAAGCTCGACGGAGCGTTCCACGTGCGGGTCCGGGAAAGTGCCATTTTTCAGCCCAGAATTCCAGACCTATGAAGATTCCTCAGAGGGAAAAGGTACCAGGAGACAAAGCCATTGTGTATTTTGTAATGCTAATTGGGCCCCATCATTGGCACCTGAGAGCGCAAGGCTGCCACCTTTTCCCTGGGTGCAAAGCTCGACGGTGCATACCCTTTGCGGGTCCGGGAAACGGCCGTTTTTCAGCCCAGAATTCCAGACGAAAGTCGATTCCTCTCTGGGAAAATTTGTCAGGCCAGAAAGCCATTGTGCCTTTTCTAGGGGTAATGGGGCCCCATCTTTGGCACCTGAGAGCCCAAGGCTGCCACCTTTTCCCTGGGCGCAAATGTCGACGGCGCGTGCCACTTGCAAGTCCGGGAATGTGCCGTTTCTCATCCCAGAATTGCAGGCCAGCGAAGATTTCTCCCTGGGAAAAAGTGCCACAACAGAAAGCAATTGTGCCTTTTCTAGGGTTAATGGGGCCCCAAAATTGGCAGCTGAGAGCCCAGGGCTGCCACCTTTTCCCTGGGCGCAAAGCTCGACGGTGCGTGCCACATGCGGGTAAGGGAAAGAGCCGTTTTCACCCCAGAATTCCAGACCAATGAAGATTCCTCCCAGGGAAAAGGTGCCAGGACAGAAAGCGATTGTTCTTTTTCTAGGGGTAATGGGGCCCCATCATTGGCAGCTGAGAGCCCAAGGCTGCCACCTTTTGCCTGGGCACAAAGCTCGACAGTGCGTTCCACTTGCAGGTCGGGGGAAGTGCCGTTTTTCAGCCCAGAATTCCAGACGGACGAAAATACCTCCCAGGGAAAAGGTGCCAGGACAGAAAGCAAGAGTTATTTATCTAGTGTTAACGGGGACCCATCGTTGGCACCTGAGAGCCCAAGGCTGCCACCTTTTCCCTGGGCGCAAAGCTAGATGGTGCCTGCCACGTGCAGGTCAGAGAAAGTGCTTTGTTCAGCCCAGGATTCCAGACGGATGACGACTCCTCCCAGGGAAAAGGCTCCCAGGACAGAAAGCCATTGTGCTTTTGGTAAAGGTAATGGGGCCCCATCATTGGCACCTGAGAGCCCAAGACTGCCACCTTTTCCCTGGACGCAAAGCTCGATGGTGCGTTCCACTTGCGGGCCTAGGAAAGTGCCGATTCTCAGACCAGAATTCCAAACTGATGAAGATTCCTCCCAGGGAAAAGGTGCCAGGACAGAAAGCCATTGTGCCTTTTGTAGGGGTAATGGGGCACCATCATTGGCACCTGAGAGCCCAAGGCTGCCCCCTTTTCCCTGGGTGCAAAGCTCGACGGTATGTACCTTGTGCGGGTTTGGGGCAGTGCCATTTTTGAACCCAGATTTCCAGACGGATGAAGACTCCTCCCTGGGAAAAGGTGCCAGGACAGAAAGCAAGTGTTATTTTTCTAGTGTTAACGGGGCCCCATCATTGGCACCTGAGAGCCCAAGGCTGCCACCTTTTGCCTGGGCGCAAATGTCGACGGCGCGTGCCACATGCGGGTCCAAGGAAGTGCCATTTTTCAGCCCAGAATTCCAGACGGACGAAGACACCTCCCAGGGACAAGGTGCCAGGTCAGAAATCGAATTGTCCTTTTCTAGGGTCAATGGTGCCCCATCATTGGCATTTCAGAGTTCAAGGCTGCCACCTTTTCCGTGGGCGCAAACATCAACGGCACGTACCACTTTCTTGTCCGGGAAAGTGCCGTTTTTCAGCCCTGAATTCCAGACAGATGAAGACTCCTCCCAGGGAAAGGGCTCCCAAGACAGAAAGCGATTGTTCCATTTCTAGTGTTAATGGGGGCCCGTCATTGGCATCTGAGAGCCAGAGGTTGCCTCTTTTTCCCTGGGCGCAAAGCACGACAGTGCGTGCCACGTGCTGGTCCCAGAAAGTGCCATTTTACAGCCCAGAATTCCAGACCAATGAAGACTCCTGCCAGGGAAAAGGTGCCAGGACAGAAAGCCATTGTGTTTTTTGTAAAGGTAATGGGGCCCCGTCATTGGCACCTGAGAGCCCAAGACTGCCACCTTTTCCCTGGGCGCAAAGCTAGATGGTGCCTGCCACGTGCAGGTCAGAGAAAGTGCTTTGTTCAGCCCAGGATTCCAGACGGATGACGACTCCTCCAAGGGAAAAGGCTCCCAGGACAGAAAGCCATTGTGCTTTTGGTAAAGGTAATGGGGCCCCATCATTGGCACCTGAGAGCCCAAGACTGCCACCTTTTCCCTCGACGCAAAGCTCGATGGTGCGTTCCACTTGCGGGCCTAGGAAAGTCCCGATTCTCAGACCAGAATTCCAAACTGATGAAGATTCCTCCCAGGGAAAAGGTGCCAGGACAGAAAGCCATTGTGCCTTTTGTAGGGGTAATGGGGCACCATCATTGGCACCTGAGATCCCAAGGCTGCCACCTTTTCCCTGGACGCAAAGCTCGATGGTGCGTTCCACTTGCGGGTCCAGGAAAGTGCTGATTCTCAGACCAGAATTCCAAACCGATGAAGATTCCTCCCTGGGAAAAGGTGCCAGGACAGAAAGCCATTCTGCCTTTTGTAGGGGTAATGGGGCACCATCATTGGCAGCTGAGAGCCCAAGGCTGCCCCCTTTTCCCTGGGCGCAAAGCTCGACGGTGTGTACCTTGTGCGGGTTTGGGGCAGTGCCAATTTGGAACCCAGATTTCCAGACGGACGAAGATTCCTCCCTGGGAAAAGGTGTCAGGACAGAAAGCGATTGTTCCTTTTCTAGGGTTAATGGGTCTCCATCATTGACACCTGAGAGCCCAAGGCTGCAACCTTTTCCGTGGGTGCAAACATCAACGGCGCGTACCACTTTCTTGTCCGGGAAAGTGCCGTTTTTCAGCCCTCAATTCCAGACGGATGAAGACGCCTCACAGGGAAGAGGCTCCCAGGACAGAAAGTGATTGTTCCATTTCTAGGGTTAATCGGGCCCCATCATTGGCACCTGAGAGCCCAAGGTTGCCTCCTATACCCTGGGCGCAAAGCTCGACCATGCGTGCTACGTGAGGGTCCGGGAAATTGCCGTTTCTCATTCCAGAATTCCAGACCGATGAAGATTCCTCCCTGGGAAAAGGTGTCAGGACAGAAAGCGATTGTTCCTTTTCTAGGGTTAATGGGGCTCCATCATTGACACCTGAGAGCCCAAGGATGCAACCTTTTCCCTGAGCGCAAAGCTCAACGGTGCGTGCCACTTGCGGGTCCAGGAATGTACTGTTTCTCATCCCAGAATTCGAGGCCGATGAAGATTTCTCCCTGGGAAAAGGTGCCAGGGCAGAAAGCAATTGTGCCTTTTCTAGGGTTAATGGGGCCCCAAAATTGACACCTGAGAGCCCAAGGCTGCCACCTTTTCCCTAGGCGCAAAGCTCGAAGTAGCGTTCCACGTGCGGGTCCGGGAAAGTGCCATTTTTCAGCCCAGAATTCCAGACCTATGAAGATTCCTCCCTGGGAAAAGGTACCAGGAGACAAAGCCATTGTGTATTTTGTAATGCTAATTGGGCCCCATCATTAGCACCTGAGAGCCCAAGGCTGCCACCTTTTCCCTGGGTGCAAAGCTCGACGGTGCATACCCTGTGCGGGTCCGGGAAAGGGCTGTTTTTCAGCCCAGAATTCCAGACAGAAGTCGATTCCTCTCTGGGAAAAGGTGTCAGGACAGAAAGCCATTGTGCCTTTTCTAGGGGTAATGGGGCCCCATCTTTGGCACCTGAGAGCCCAAGGCTGCCACCTTTTCCCTGGGCGCAAATGTCGACGGCGCGTGCCACTTGCAAGTCCGGGAATGTGCCGTTTCTCATCCCAGAATTCCAGGCCAGCGAAGATTTCTCCCTGGGAAAAGGTGCCTGGACAGAAAGCAATTGTGCCTTTTCTAGGGTTAATGGGGCCCCAAAATTGGCAGCTGAGAGCCCAAGGCTGCCACCTTTTCCCTGGGCGCAAAGCTCGACGGTGCGTGCCACATGCGGGTAAGGGAAAGAGCCGTTTTCAGTCCAGAATTCCAAACCAACGAAGATTCCTCCCAGGGAAAATGTGCCAGGACAGAAAGCCATTGTGCCTTTTCTAGGGGTAATGGGGCCCCATCATTGGCACCTGAGAGCCCAAGGCTGCCACCTTTTGCCTGGGCACAAAGCTCGACGGTGCGTTCCACTTGCAGGTCCGGGGAAGTGCCATTTTTCAGTCCAGAATTCCGGACGGACGAAAATTCCTCCCAGGGAAAAGGTGCCAGGACAGAAAGCGATTGTTATTTATCTAGTGTTAACGAGGACCCATCATTGGCACCTAAGATCCCAAGGCTGTCACCTCTTCCCTGGGCGCAAAGCTAGATGGTGCCTGCCACGTGCAGGTCAGAGAAAGTGCTTTGTTCAGCCCAGGATTCCAGACGGCTGACGACTCCTCCCAGGGAAAGGGCTCCCAGGACAGAAAGCAATTGTTCCATTTCTAGTGTTAATGGGGGCCCGTCATTGGCATCTGAGAGCCAGAGGTTGCCTCCTTTTCCCTGGGCGCAAAGCACGACAGTGCGTGCCACGTGCTGGTCCCAGGAAGTGCCATTTTACAGCCCAGAATTCCAGACCAATGAATGCTCCTCCCAGGGAAAAGGTGCCAGGACAGAAAGCCATTGTGCTTTTTGTAAAGGTAATGGGGCCCCATCATTGGCATTTGAGAGCCCAAGACTGCCACCTTTTCCCTGGATGCAAAGCTCGATGGTGCGTTCCACTTGCGGGTCCAGGAAAGTGCCGATTCTCATTCCAGAATTCCAAACCAATGAAGATTCCTCCCTGGGAAAAGGTGCCAGGACAGAAAGCCATTGTGTTTTATGGAAAGGTAATGGGGCCCCATCCTTGGCACCTGAGAGCCCAAGGCTGCCCCCTTTTCCCTGGGCGCAAAGCTCGACGGTGTGTACCTTGTGCTGGTTTGGGGCAGTGCCATTTTTGAAGCCAGATTTCCAGACGGACAAAGATTCCTCCCTGGGAAAAGGTGCCAGGACAGAAAGCAAGTGTTATTTTTCTAGTGTTAACAGGGCCCCATCATTGGCACCTGAGAGCCCAAGGCTGCCACCTTTTGCCTGGGCGCAAAGCTAGATGGTGCCTGCCACGTGCAGGTCAGAGAAAGTGCTTTGTTCAGCCCAGGATTCCAGACGGATGACGACTCCTCCCAGGGAAAAGGCTCCCAGGACAGAAAGCCATTGTGCTTTTGGTAAAGGTAATGGGGCCCCATCATTGGCACCTGAGAGCCCAAGACTGCCACCTTTTCCCTCGACGCAAAGCTCGACGGTGCGTGCCACTTGCGGGTCCAGGAATGTGCTGTTTCTCATCCCAGAATTCGAGGCCGATGAAGATTTCTCCCAGGGAAAAGGTGCCAGGACAGAAAGCGATTGTGCCTTTTCTAGGGTTAATGGGGCCCCAAAATTGGCAGCTGAGAGCCCAGGGCTGCCACCTTTTCCCTGGGCGCAAAGCTCGACGGTGCGTGCCACATGCGGGTAAGGGAAAGAGCCGTTTTCAGCCCAGAATTCCAGACCAATGAAGATTCCTCCCTGGGAAAAGGTGCTAGGACAGAAAGCAAGTGTTATTTTTCTAGGGGTAATGGGGCCCCATCATTGGCACCTGAGAGCCCAAGGCTGCCACCTTTTGCCTGGGCACAAATCTCGACGGTGCGTTCCACTTGCAGGTCGGGGGAAGTGCCGTTATTCAGCCCAGAATTCCAGACGGACAAAAATTCCTCCCAGGGAAGAGGTGCCAGGACAGAAAGCGATTGTTATTTATCTAGTGTTAACGGGGACCCATTGTTGGCACCTGAGAGCCCAAGGCTGCCACCTTTACCCTGGGCGCAAAGCTAGATGGTGCCTGCCACGTGCAGGTGAGAGAAAGTGCTTTGTTCAGCCCAGGAATCCAGGCCAATGAAGACTCCTCCCAAGGAAAAGGTGTCAGGACAGAAAGCCATTGTGCTTTTTATAAAGGTAATGGGGCCCCATCATTGGCACCTGAGAGCCCAAGACTGCCACCTTTTCCCTGGACGCAAAGCTCGATGGTGCGTTCCACTTGCGGGTCCAGGAAAGTGCCGATTCTCAGACCAGAATTCCAAACCGATGAAGATTCCTCCCTGGGAAAAGGTGCCAGGACAGAAAGCCATTCTGCCTTTTGTAGGGGTAATGGGGCACCATCATTGGCAGCTGAGAGCCCAAGGCTGCCACCTTTTCCCTGGGCGCAAAGCTCGAAGGAGCGTTCCACGTGCAGGTCCGGGAAAGTGCCATTTTTCAGCCCAGAATTCCAGACCTATGAAGATTCCTCCCTGGGAAAAGGTACCAGGAGACAAAGCCATTGTGTATTTTGTAATGCTAATTGGGCCCCATCATTGGCACCTGAGAGCCCAAGGCTGCCACCTTTTCCCTGGGTGCAAAGCTCGACGGTGCATACCCTGTGCGGGTCCGGGAAAGCGCCGTTTTTCAGCCCAGAATTCCAGACGGAAGTCGATTCCTCTCTGGGAAAAGGTGTCAGGACAGAAAGCCATTGTGCCTTGTCTAGGGGTAATGGGACCTCATCTTTGGCACCTGAGAGCCCAAGGCTGCCACCTTTTCCCTGGGCGCAAATGTCGACGGCGCGTGCCACTTGCAAGTCCGGGAATGTGCCGTTTCTCATCCCAGAATTCCAGGCCAGCGAAGATTTCTCCCAGGAAAAAGGTGCCAGGACAGAAAGCGATTGTGCCTTTTCTAGGGTTAATGGGGCCCCAAAATTGGCAGCTGAGAGCCCAGGGCTGCCACCTTTTTCCTGGGCGCAAAGCTCGACGGTGCGTGCCACATGCGGGTAAGGGAAAGAGCCGTTTTCAGCCCAGAATTCCAGACCAATGAAGATTCCTCCCTGGGAAAAGGTGCCAGGACAGAAAGCGATTGTTCTTTTTCTAGGGGTAATGGGGCCCCATCATTGGCACCTGAGAGCCCAAGGCTGCCACCTTTTGCCTGGGCACAAATCTCGACGGTGCGTTCCGCTTGCAGGTCGGGGGAAGTGCCGTTTTTCAGCCCAGAATTCCAGACGGACGAAAATTCCTCCCAGGGAAGAGGTGCCAGGACAGAAAGCGATTGTTATTTATCTAGTGTTAACGGGGACCCATCGTTGGCACCTGAGAGCCCAAGGCTGTCACCTTTACCCTGGGCGCAAAGCACGACAGTGCGTGCCACGTGCAGGTCAGAGAAAGTGCTTTGTTCAGCCCAGGATTCCAGACCAATGAAGACTCCTCCCAGGGAAAAGGGGCCAGGACAGAAAGCCATTGTGTTTTTTGTAAAGGTAATGGGGCCCCATCATTGGCACCTGAGAGCCCAAGACTGCCACCTTTTCCCTGGACGCAAAGCTCGATGGTGCGTTACACTTGCAGGTCCAGGAAAGTGCCGATTCTCATTCCAGAATTCCAAACCGATGAAGATTCCTCCCTGGGAAAAGGTGCCAGGACAGAAAGCCATTGTGCCTTTTGTAGGGGTAATGTTGCCCCATCATTGGCACCTGAGAGCCCAAGGCTGCCCCCTTTTCCCTGGGCGCAAAGCTCGACGGTGTGTACCTTGTGCGGGTTTGGGGCAGTGCCATTTTTGAACCCAGATTTCCAGACGGACGAAGATTCCTCCCTGGGAAAAGGTGCCAGGACAGAAAGCAAGTGTTATTTTTCTAGTGTTAACGGGGCCCCATCATTGGCACCTGAGAGCCCAAGGCTGCCACCTTTTGCCTGGGCGCAAATGTCGACGGCGCGTGCCACTTGCGGGTCCGGGGAAGTGCCATTTTTCAGCCTAGAATTCCAGACGGACGAAGACACCTCCCAGGGAAAAGGTGCCAGGTCAGAAATCGAATTGTCCTTTTCTAGGGTCAATGGTGCCCCATCATTGGCACCTCAGAGTTCAAGGCTGCCACCTTTTCCGTGGGCGCAAACATCAACGGCGCGTACCACTTTCTTGTCCGGGAAAGTGCCGTTTTTCAGCCCTCAATTCCAGACGGATGAAGACTCCTCACAGGGAAGAGGCTCCCAGGACAGAAAGCGATTGTTCCATTTCTAGGGTTAATCGGGCCCCATCATTGGCACCTGAGAGCCCAAGGTTGCCTCCTATACCCTGGGCGCAAAGCTCGACCATGCGTGCTACGTGAGGGTCCGGGAAATTGCCGTTTCTCATTCCAGAATTCCAGACCGATGAAGATTCCTCCCTGGGAAAAGGTGTCAGGACAGAAAGCGATTGTTCCTTTTCTAGGGTTAATGGGGCTCCATCATTGACACCTGAGAGCCCAAGGATGCAACCTTTTCCCTGAGCGCAAAGCTCGACGGTGCGTGCCACTTGCGGGTCCAGGAATGTACTGTTTCTCATCCCAGAATTCGAGGCCGATGAAGATTTCTCCCAGGGAAAAGGTGCCAGGACAGAAAGCAATTGTGCCTTTTCTTGAGTTAATGGGCTCCAAAATTGACACGTGAGAGCCCAAGGCTGCCACCTTTTCCCTGGACGCAAAGCTCGACGGAGCGTTCCACGTGCGGGTCCGGGAAAGTGCCATTTTTCAGACCAGAATTCCAGACCTATGAAGATTCCTCAGAGGGAAAAGGTACCAGGAGACAAAGCCATTGTGTATTTTGTAATGCTAATTGGGCCCCATCATTAGCACCTGAGAGCCCAAGGCTGCCACCTTTTCCCTGGGTGCAAAGCTCGACGGTGCATACCCTGTGCGGGTCCGGGAAAGGGCTGTTTTTCAGCCCAGAATTCCAGACAGAAGTCAATTCCTCTCTGGGAAAAGGTGTCAGGACAGAAAGCCATTGTGCCTTTTCTAGGGGTAATGGGGCCTCATCTTTGGCACCTGAGAGCCCAAGGCTGCCACCTTTTCCCTGGGCGCAAATGTTGACGGCGCGTGCCACTTGCAAGTCCGGGAATGTGCCGTTTCTCATCCCAGAATTCCAGGCCAGCGAAGATTTCTCCCTGGGAAAAGGTGCCAGGACAGAAAGCGCTTGTGCCTTTTCTAGGGTTAATGGTGCCCAAAAATTGGCAGCTGGGAGCCCAGGGCTGCCACCTTTTCCCTGGGCGCAAAGCTCGACGGTGCGTGCCACATGCGGGTAAGGGAAAGAGCCGTTTTCAGCCCAGAATTCCAAACCAACGAAGATTCCTCCCTGGGAAAATGTGCCAGGACAGAAAGCCATTGTTCTTTTTCTAGCAGTAATGGGGCCCCATCATTGGCACCTGAGAGCCCAAGGCTGCCACCTTTTGCCTGGGCACAAAGCTCGACGGTGCGTTCCACTTGCAGGTCCGGGGAAGTGCCGTTTTTCAGCCCAGAATTCCAGACGGACGAAAATTCCTCCCAGGGAAAAGGTGCCAGGACAGAAAGCAAGAGTTATTTATCTAGTGTTAACGGGGACCCATCATTGGCACCTGAGAGCCCAAGGCTGCCACCTTTTCCCTGGGCGCAAAGCTAGAAGGTGCCTGCCACGTCCTGGTCAGAGAAAGGGCTTTGTTCAGCCCAGGATTCCAGACCAATGAAGACTCCTCCCAGGGAAAAGGCTCCCAGGACAGAAAGCCATTGTGCTTTTTGTAAAGGTAATGGGGCCCCATCATTGGCACCTGAGAGCCCAAGACTGCCACCTTTTCCCTGGACGCAAAGCTCGATGGTGCGTTCCACTTGCGGGTCCAGGAAAGTGCCGATTCTCAGACCAGAATTCCAAACCGATGAAGATTCCTCCCTGGGAAAAGGTGCCAGGACAGAAAGCCATTGTGCCTTTTGTAGGGGTAATGGGGCACCATCATTGGCACCTGAGAGCCCAAGGCTGCCTCCTTTTCCCTGGGCGCAAAGCTTGACGGTGTGTACCTTGTGCGGGTTTGGGGCAGTGCCATTTTTGAAGCCAGATTTGCAGACGGACGAAGATTCCTCCCTGGGAAAAGGTGCCAGGACAGAAAGCAAGTGTTATTTTTCTAGTGTTAACGGGGCCCCATCATTGGCACCTGAGAGCCCAAGGCTGCCACCTTTTGCCTGGGCGCAAAGCTAGATGGTGCCTGCCACGTGCAGGTCAGAGAAAGTGCTTTGTTCAGCCCAGGATTCCAGACGGATGACGACTCCTCCCAGGGAAAGGGCTCCCAAGACAGAAAGCGATTGTTCCATTTCTAGTGTTAATGGGGGCCCCTCCATTGGCATCTGAGAGCTAGAGGTTGCCTCCTTTTCCCTGGGCTCAAAGCACAACAGTGCGTGCCACGTGCTGGTCCCAGAAAGTGCCATTTTACAGCCCAGAATTCCAGACCAATGAAGACTCCACCCAGCGAAAAGGTGCCAGGACAGAAAGCCATTGTGTTTTTTGTAAAGGTAATGGGGCCCCGTCATTGGCACCTGAGAGCCCAAGACTGCCAACTTTTCCCTAACCCAAAGCTCGATGGTGCGTTCAACTTGCGGGTCCAGGAAAGTGCCGATTCTCAGACCAGAATTCCAAACCGATGAAGATTCCTCCCTGGGAAAAGGTGCCAGGACAGAAAGCCATTGTGCCTTTTGTAGGGGTAATGGGGCACCATCATTGGCACCTGCGAGCCCAAGGCTGCCCCCTTTTCCCTGGGCGCAAAGCTCGACGGTGTGTACCTTGTGCGGGTTTGGGGCAGTGCCATTTTTGAACCCAGATTTCCAGACGGACGAAGATTCCTCCCTGGGAAAAGGTGCCAGGACAGAAAGCAAGTGTTATTTTTCTAGTGTTAACGGGGCCCCATCATTGGCACCTGAGAGCCCAAGGCTGCCACCTTTTGCCTGGGCGCAAAGTTCGACGGAGCGTTCCACGTGCAGGTCCAGGAAAGTGCCATTTTTCAGCCCAGAATTCCAGACCTATGAAGATTCCTCAGAGGGAAAAGGTACCAGGAGACAAAGCCATTGTGTATTTTGTAATGCTAATTGGGCCCCATCATTGGCACCTGAGAGCCCAAGGCTGCCACCTTTTCCCTGGGTGCAAAGCTCGACGGTGCATACCCTGTGCTGGTCCGGGAAAGGGCCGTTTTTCAGCCCAGAATTCCAGACGGAAGTCGATTCCTCTCTGGGAAAAGGTGTCAGGACAGAAAGCCATTGTGCCTTTTCTAGGGGTAATGGGACCTCATCTTTGGCACCTGAGAGCCCAAGGCTGCCACCTTTTCCCTGGGCGCAAATGTCGACGGCGCGTGCCACTTGCAAGTCCGGGAATGTGCCGTTTCTCATCCCAGAATTCCAGGCCAGCGAAGATTTCTCCCAGGGAAAAGGTGCCAGGACAGAAAGCGATTGTGCCTTTTCTAGGGTTAATGGGGCCCCAAAATTGGCAGCTGAGAGCCCAGGGCTGCCACCTTTTCCCTGGGCGCAAAGCTCGACGGTGCGTGGAACATGCGGGTAAGGGAAAGAGCCGTTTTCAGCCCAGGATTCCAGACCAATGAAGACTCCTCCCAGGGAAAAGGTGCCAGGACAGAAAGCCATTGTGCTTTTTGTAAAGGTTATGGGGCCCCATCACTGGCACCTGAGAGCCCAAGACTGCCACCTTTTCCCTGGACGCAAAGCTCGATGGTGCATTCCACTTGCGGGTCCAGGAAAGTGCCGATTTTCAGACCAGAATTCCAAACCGATGAAGATTCCTCCCTGGGAAAAGGTGCCAGGACAGAAAGCGATTGTTCTTTTTCTAGGGGTAATGGGGCCCCATCATTGGCACATGAGAGCCCAAAACTGCCACCTTTTGCCTGGGCACAAAGCTCGACGGTGCGATCCACTTGCAGGTCGGGGAAGTGCCGTTTTTCAGTCCAGAATTCCAGACGGACGAATATTCCTCCCAGGGAAGAGGTGCCAGGACAGAAAGCGATTGTTATTTATCTAGCGTTAACGGGGACCCATTGTTGGCACCTGAGAGCCCAAGGCTGCCACCTTTACCCTGGGCGCAAAGCTAGATGGTGCCTGCCACGTGCAGCTCAGAGAAAGAGCTATGTTCAGCCCAGGATTCCAGACGGCTGACGACTCCTCCCAGGGAAAGGGCTCCCAGGACAGAAAGCGATTGTTCCATTTCTAGTGTTAATGGGGGCCCGTCATTGGCATCTGAGAGCCAGAGGTTTCCTCCTTTTCCCTGGGCGCAAATCACGACAGTGCGTGCCACGTGCTGGTCCCAGAAAGTGCCATTTTACAGCCCAGAATTCCAGACCAATGAAGACTCCTCCCAGGGAAAAGGTGCCAGGACAGAAAGCCATTGTGTTTTTTGTAAAGGTAATGGGGTCCCATCATTGGCACCTGAGAGCCCAAGACTGCCACCTTTTCCCTGGACGCAAAGCTCGATGGTGCATTCCACTTGCGGGTCCAGGAAAGTGCCGATTCTCATTCCAGAATTCCAAACCGATGAAGATTCCTCCCTAGGAAAAGGTGCCAGGACAGAAAGCCATTGTGTTTTTTGTAAAGGTAATGTGGCCCCATCATTGGCACCTGAGAGCCCAAGGCTGCCCCCTTTTCCCTGGGCGCAAAGCTCGACGGTGTGTACCTTGTGCTGGTTTGGGGCAGTGCCATTTCTGAACCCAGATTTCCAGACGGACGAAGATTCCTCCCTGGGAAAAGGTGCCAGGACAGAAAGCAAGTGTTATTTTTCTAGTGTTAACGGGGGCCCATCATTGGCACCTGAGAGCCCAAGGCTGCCACCTTTTGCCTGGGCGCAAATGTCGACGGCGCGTGCCACTTGCCGGTCCGGGGAAGTGCCATTTTTCAGCCCAGAATTCCAGACGGACGAAGACACCTCCCAGGGAAAAGGTGCCAGGTCAGAAATCGAATTCTCCTTTTCTAGGGTCAATGGTGTCCCATCATTGGCACCTGAGAGTTCAAGGCTGCCACCTTTTCCGTGGGCGCAAACATCAACGGCGCGTACCACTTTCTTGTCCGGGAAAGTGCCGTTTTTCAGCCCTCAATTCCAGACGGATGAAGACTCCTCACAGGGAAGAGGCTCCCAGGACAGAAAGCGATTGTTCCATTTCTAGGGTTAATCGGGCCCCATCATTGGCACCTGAGAGCCCAAGGTTGCCTCCTATACCCTGGGCGCAAAGCTCGACCATGCGTGCTACGTGAGGGTCCAGGAAAGTGCCGTTTCTCATTCCAGAATTCCAGACCGATGAAGATTCCTCCCTGGGAAAAGGTGTCAGGACAGAAAGCGATTGTTCCTTTTCTAGGGTTAATGGGGCTCCATCATTGACACCTGAGAGCCCAAGGCTGCAACCTTTTCCCTGAGTGCAAAGCTCGACGGTGCGTGCCACTTGCGGGTCCAGGAATGTGCTGTTTCTCATCCCAGAATTCGAGGCCGATGAAGATTTCTCCCAGGGAAAAGGTGCCAGGGCAGAAAGCAATTGTGCCTTTTCTAGGGTTAATGGGCTCCAAAATTGACACCTGAGAGCCCAAGGCTGCCACCTTTTCCCTGGGCGCAAAGCTTGAGGGAGCGTTCCACGTGCGGGTCCGGGAAAGTGCCATTTTTCAGACCAGAATTCCAGACCTATGAAGATTCCTCAGAGGGAAAAGGTACCAGGAGACAAAGCCATTGTGTATTTTGTAATGCTAATTGGGCCCCATCATTGGCACCTGAGAGCCCAAGGCTACCACCTTTTCCCTGGGTGCAAAGCTCGACGGTGCATACCCTGTGCGGGTCCGGGAAAGGGCTGTTTTTCAGCCCAGAATTCCAGACGGAAGTCGATTCCTCTCTGGGAAAAGGTGTCAGGACAGAAAGCCATTGTGCCTTTTCTAGGGGTAATGGGGCCTCATCTTTGGCACCTGAGAGCCCAAGGCTGCCACCTTTTCCCTGGGCGCAAATGTCGAAGGCGCGTGCCACTTGCAAGTCCGGGAATGTGCTGTTTCTCATCCCAGAATTCCAGGCCAGCGAAGATTTCTCCCTGGGAAAAGGTGCCAGGACAGAAAGGGATTGTGCTTTTTCTAGGCTTAATGGGACCCCAAAATTGGCAGCTGAGAGCCCAGGGCTGCCACCTTTTCCCTGGGCGCAAAGCTCGACGGTGCGTGCCACATGCGGGTAAGGGAAAGAGCTGTTTTCAGCCCAGAATTATAGACCAATGAAGATTCCTCCCTGGGAAAAGGTGCCAGGACAGAAAGCGATTGTTCTTTTTCTAGGGGTAATGGGGCCCCATCATTGGCACCTGAGAGCCCAAGGCTGCCACCTTTTGCCTGGGTGCAAAGCTCGACGTTGCTTTCCACTTGCAGGTCCGGGGAAGTGCCGTTTTTCAGCCCAGAATTCCAGACGGACAAAAATTCCTCCCAGGGAAAAGGTGCCAGGACAGAAAGCGATTGTTATTTATCTAGTGTTAACGGGGACCCATTCTTGGCACCTGAGAGCCCAAGGCTGCCACCTTTTCCCTGGGCGCAAAGCTAGATGGTGCCTGCCACGTGCAGGTCAGAGATTGTGCTTTGTTCAGCCCAGGATTCCAGACCAATGAAGACTCCTCCCAGGGAAAAGGTGCCAGGACAGAAAGCCATTGTGCTTTTTGTAAAGGTAATGGGGTCCCATCATTGGCACCTGAGAGCCCAAGACTGCCACCTTTTCCCTGGATGCAAAGCTCGATGGTGCGTTCCACTTGCGGGTCCAGGAAAGTGCCGATTCTCATTCCAGAATTCCAAACCGATGAAGATTCCTCCCTGGGAAAAGGTGCCAGGACAGAAAGCCATTCTGCCTTTTGTAGGGGTAATGGGGCACCATCATTGGCACCTGAGAGCCCAAGGCTGCCCCCTTTTCCCTGGGCGCAAAGCTCGACGGTGTGTACCTTCTGCGGGTTTGGGCCAGTGCCATTTTTCAGCCCAGAAATCCAGACGGACGAAGATTCCTCCCTGGGAAAAGGTGCCAGGACAGAAAGCCAGTGTTATTTTTCTAGTGTTAACGGGGCCCCATCATTGGCACCTGAGAGCCCAAGGCTGCCACCTTTTTGTGGGCGCAAATGTCGACGGCGCGTGCCACTTGCGGGTCCAGGGAAGTGCCGATTTTCAGCACTCAATTCCAGACGGATGAAGACTCCTCACAGGGAAGAGGCTCCCATGAAAGAAAGCGATTGTTCCATTTCTAGGGTTAATCGGGCTCCATCATTGGCACCTGAGAGCCCAAGGTTGCCTCCTATACCCTGGGCGCAAAGCTCGACCATGCGTGCTACGTGAGGGTCCGGGAATGTGCTGTTTCTCATCCCAGAATTCGAGGCCGATGAAGATTTCTCCCAGGGAAAAGGTGCCTGGACAGAAAGCAATTGTGCCTTTTCTAGGGTTAATGGGGCTCCAAAATTGACACCTGAGAGCCCAAGGCTGCCACCTTTTCCCTGGGCGCAAAGCTCGACGGAGCGTTCCACGTGCAGGTCCAGGAAAGTGCCATTTTTCAGCCCAGAATTCCAGACCTATGAAGATTCCTCAGAGGGAAAAGGTACCAGGAGACAAAGCCATTGTGTATTTTGTAATGCTAATTGGGCCCCATCATTGGCACCTGTGAGCCCAAGGCTGCCACCTTTTCCCTGGGTGCAAAGCTCGACAGTGCATACCCTGTGCGGGTCCGGGAAAGGGCCGTTTTTCAGCCCAGAATTCCAGACGGAAGTCAATTCCTCTCTGGGAAAAGGTGTCAGGACAGAAAGCCGTTGTGCCTTTTCTAGGGGTAATGGGACCTCATCTTTGGCACCTGAGAGCCCAAGGCTGCCACCTTTTCCCTGGGCGCAAATGTCGACGGCGCGTTCCACTTGCAAGTCCGGGAATGTGCCGTTTCTCATCCCAGAATTGCAGGCGAGCGAAGATTTCTCCCTGGGAAAAGGTGCCAGGACAGAAAGCGATTGTGCCTTTTCTAGGGTTAATGGGGCCCCAAAATTGGCAGCTGAGAGCCCAGGGCTGCCACCTTTTCCCTGGGCGCAAAGCTCGACGGTGCGTGCCACATGCAGGAAAGGGAAAGAGCCGTTTTCAGCCCAGAATTCCAGACCAATGAAGATTCCTCCCTGGGAGAAGGTGCCAGGACAGAAAGCCTTTGTGTTTTTTGTAAAGGTAATGGGGCCCCATCATTGGCACCTGAGAGTCAAAGACTGCCACCTTTTCCCTGGACGCAAAGCTCGACGGTGCGTTCCACTTGCGGGTCCAGGAAAGTGCCGATTCTCAGACCAGAATTCCAAACCGATGAAGATTCATCCCTGGGAAAAGGTGCCAGGACGGAAAGCCATTGTGCCTTTTGTAGGGGTAATGGGGCCCCATCATTGGCACCTGAGAGCCGAAGGCTGCCCCCTTTTCCCTGGGCGCAAAGCTCGACGGTGTGTACCTTCTGCGGGTTTGGGGCAGTGCCATTTCTGAACCCAGATTTCCAGACGGACGAAGATTCCTCCCTGGGAAAAGGTGCCAGGACAGAAAGCAAGTGTTATTTTTCTAGTGTTAACGGGGGCCCATCATTGGCACCTGAGAGCCCAAGGCTGCCACCTTTTGCCTGGGCGCAAATGTCGACGGCGCGTGCCACTTGCCGGTCCGGGGAAGTGCCATTTTTCAGCCCAGAATTCCAGACGGACGAAGACACCTCCCAGGGAAAAGGTGCCAGGTCAGAAATCGAATTGTCCTTTTCTAGGGTCAATGTTCCCCATCATTGGCACCTCAGAGTTCAAGGCTGCCACCTTTTCCGTGGGCGCAAACATCAACGGCGCGTACCACTTTCTTGTCCGGGAAAGTGCCGTTTTTCAGCCCTCAATTCCAGACGGATGAAGACTCCTCACAGGGAAGAGGCTCCCAGGACAGAAAGCGATTGTTCCATTTCTAGGGTTAATCGGGCCCCATCATTGGCACCTGAGAGCCCAAGGTAGCCTCCTATACCCTGGGCGCAAAGCTCGACCATGCGTGCTACGTGAGGGTCCGGGAAATTGCCGTTTCTCATTCCAGAATTCCAGACCGATGAAGATTCCTCCCTGGGAAAAGCTGTCAGGACAGAAAGCGATTGTTCCTTTTCTAGGGTTAATGGGGCTCCATCATTGGCACCTGAGAGCCCAAGGCTGCCACCTTTTCCCTGGGCGCAAATGTCGACGGCGCGTGCCACTTGCAAGTCCGGGAATGTGCCGTTTCTCATCCCAGAATTCCAGGCGAGCGAAGATTTCTCCCAGGGAAAAGGTGCCAGGACAGAAAGTGATTGTGCCTTTCCTAGGGTTAATGGGGCCCCAAAATTGGCAGCTGAGAGCCAGAGGTTGCCTCCTTTTCCCTGGGCGCAAAGCTCGACGGTGCGTGCCACATGCGGGTAAGGGAAAGAGCCGTTTTCAGCCCAGAATTCCAGACCAATGAAGATTCCTCCCTGGGAAAAGGTGCCAGGACAGAAAGCCTTTGTGTTTTTTGTAAAGGTAATGGGGCCCCATCATTGGCACCTGAGAGTCAAAGACTGCCACCTTTTCCCTGGACGCAAAGCTCGATGGTGCGTTCCACTTGCGGGTCCAGGAAAGTGCCGATTCTCAGACCAGAATTCCAAACCGATGAAGATTCCTCCCTGGGATAAGGTGCCAGGACGGAAAGCCATTGTGCCTTTTGTAGGGGTAATGGGGCCCCATCATTGGCACCTGAGAGCCGAAGGCTGCCCCCTTTTCCCTGGGCGCAAAGCTCGACGGTGTGTACCTTCTGCGGGTTTGGGGCAGTGCCATTTCTGAACCCAGATTTCCAGACGGACGAAGATTCCTCCCTGGGAAAAGGTGCCAGGACAGAAAGCAAGTGTTATTTTTCTAGTGTTAACGGGGGCCCATCATTGGCACCTGAGAGCCCAAGGCTGCCACCTTTTGCCTGGGCGCAAATGTCGACGGCGCGTGCCACTTGCCGGTCCGGGGAAGTGCCATTTTTCAGCCCAGAATTCCAGACGGACGAAGACACCTCCCAGGGAAAAGGTGCCAGGTCAGAAATCGAATTGTCCTTTTCTAGGGTCAATGGTGCCCCATCATTGGCACCTCAGAGTTCAAGGCTGCCACCTTTTCCGTGGGCGCAAACATCAACGGCGCGTACCACTTTCTTGTCCGGGAAAGTGCCGTTTTTCAGCCCTCAATTCCAGACGGATGAAGACTCCTCACAGGGAAGAGGCTCCCAGGACAGAAAGCGATTGTTCCATTTCTAGGGTTAATCGGGCCCCATCATTGGCACCTGAGAGCCCAAGGTTGCCTCCTATACCCTGGGCGCAAAGCTCGACCATGCGTGCTACGTGAGGGTCCGGGAAATTGCCGTTTCTCATTCCAGAATTCCAGACCAATGAAGATTCCTCCCTGGGAAAAGGTGTCAGGACAGAAAGCGATTGTTCCTTTTCTAGGGTTAATGGGGCTCCATCATTGACACCTGATAGCTGAAGGCTGCCACCTTTTCCCTGAGCGCAAAGCTCGACGGAGCATTCCACGTGCGGGTCCGGGATAGTGCCATTTTTGAACCCAGAATTCCAGACCTATGAAGATTCCTCAGAGGGAAAAGGTACCAGGAGACAAAGCCATTGTGTATTTTGTAATGCTAATTGGGCCCCATCATTGGCACCTGAGAGCCCAAGGCTGCCACCTTTTCCCTGGGTGCAAAGCTCGACGGTGCATACCCTGTGCGGGTCCGGGAAAGGGCCGTTTTTCAGCCCAGAATTCCAGACGGAAGTCAATTCCTCTCTGGGAAAAGGTGTCAGGACAGAAAGCCATTGTGCCTTTTCTAGGGGTAATGGGACCTCATCTTTGGCACCTGAGAGCCCAAGGCTGCCACCTTTTCCCTGGGCACAAATGTCGACGGTGCGTGCCACTTGCAAGTCCGGGAATGTGCCGTTTCTCATCCCAGAATTCCAGGCCAGCGAAGATTTCTCCCAGGGAAAAGGTGCCAGGACAGAAAGCGATTGTGCCTTTTCTAGGGTTAATGGGGCCCCAAAATTGGCAGCTGAGAGCCCAGGGCTGACACCTTTTTCGCTGGGCGAAAAGCTCGACGGTGCGTGCCACGTGCTGGTCCCAGAAAGTGCCATTTTTCAGCCCAGAATTCCAGACCAATGAAGACTCCTCCCTGGGAAAAGGTGCCAGGACAGAAAGCCATTGTGCTTTTTGTAAAGGTAAGGGGGCCCCATCATTGGCACCTGAGAGCCCAAGACTGCCACCTTTTCCCTGGATGCAAAGCTCGATGGTGCGTTCCACTTGCGGGTCCAGGAAAGTGCCGATTCTCATTCCAGAATTCCAAACCGATGAAGATTCCTCCCTGGGAAAAGGTGCCAGGACAGAAAGCCATTGTGCCTTTTGTAGGGGTAATGGGGCACCATCATTGGCACCTGAGAGCCCAAGGCTGCCCCCTTTTCCCTGGGCGCAAAGCTCGACGGTGTGTACCTTGTGCGGGTTTGGGGCAGTGCCATTTCTGAACCCAGATTTCCAGACGGACGAAGATTCCTCCCTGGGAAAAGGTGCCAGGACAGAAAGCAAGTGTTATTTTTCTAGTGTTAACGGGGGCCCATCATTGGCACCTGAGAGCCCAAGGCTGCCACCTTTTGCCTGGGTGCAAATGTCGACGGCGCGTGCCACTTGCGGGTCCGGGGAAGTGCCATTTTTAAGCCCAGAATTCCAGACGGACGAAGACACCTCCCAGGGAAAAGGTGCCAGGTCAGAAATCGAATTGTCCTTTTCTAGGGTCAATGGTGCCCCATCATTGGCACTTCAGAGTACAAGGCTGCCACCTTTTCCGTGGGCGCAAACATCAATGGCGCGTACCACTTTCTTGTCCGGGAAAGTGCCGTTTTTCAGCCCTCAATTCCAGACGGATGAAGACTCCTCACAGGGAAGAGGCTCCCAGGACAGAAAGCGATTGTTCCATTTCTAGGGTTAATCGGGCCCCATCATTGGCACCTGAGAGCCCAAGGTTGCCTCCTATACCCTGGGCGCAAAGCTCGACCATGCGTGCTACGTGAGGGTCCGGGAAATTGCCGTTTCTCATTCCAGAATTCCAGACCGATGAAGATTCCTCCCTGGGAAAAGGTGTCAGGACAGAAAGCGATTGTTCCTTTTCTAGGGTTAATGGGGCTCCATCATTGACACCTGAGAGCCCAAGGCTGCAACCTTTACCCTGAGCGCAAAGCTCAACGGTGCGTGCCACTTGCGGGTCCAGGAATGTGCTGTTTCTCATCCCAGAATTCGAGGCCGATGAAGATTTCTCCCAGGGAAAAGATGCCAGGACAGAAAACAATTGTGCCTTTTCTAGGGTTAATGGGGCTCCAAAATTGACACCTGAGAGCCCAAGGCTGCCACCTTTTCCCTGGGCGCAAAGCTCGACGGAGCGTTCCATGTGCAGGTCCGGGAAAGTGCCATTTTTCAGCCCAGAATTCCAGACCTATGAAGATTCCTCCCTGGGAAAAGGTACCAGGAGACAAAGCCATTGTGTATTTTGTAATGCTAATTGGGCCCCATCATTGGCACCTGAGAGCCCAAGGCTGCCACCTTTTCCCTGGGTGCAAAGCTCGACGGTGCATACCCTGTGCGGGTCCGGGAAAGGGCCGTTTTTCAGCCCAGAATTCCAGATGGAAGTCAATTCCTCTCTGGGAAAAGGTGTCAGGACAGAAAGCCATTGTGCCTTTTCTAGGGGTAATGGGACCTCATCTTTGGCACCTGTGAGCCCAAGGCTGCCACCTTTTCCCTGGGCGCAAATGTCGACGGTGCGTGCCACTTGCAAGTCCGGGAATGTGCTGTTTCTCATCCCAGAATTCCAGGCCAGCGAAGATTTCTCCCTGGGAAAAGGTGCCAGGACAGAAAGGGATTGTGCTTTTTCTAGGGTTAATGGGGCCCCAAAATTGGCAGCTGAGAGCCCAGGGCTGCTGCCTTTTCCCTGGGCAGAAAGCTCGACGGTGCGTGCCTCATGCGGGTAAGGGAAAGAGCCGTTTTCAGCCCAGAATTCCAGACCAATGAAGATTCCTCCCTGGGAAAAGGTGCCAGGACAGAAAGCGATTGTTATTTTTCTAGTGTTAACGGGGACCCATCATTGTCACCTGAGAGCCCAAGGCTGTCACCTCTTCCCTGGGCGCAAAGCTAGATGGTGCCTGCCACGTGCAGGTCAGAGAAAGTGCTTTGTTCAGCCCAGGATTCCAGACGGATGACGACTCCTCCCAGGGAAAGGGCTCCCAGGACAGAAAGCGATTGTTCCATTTCTAGTGTTAATGGGGGCCCGTCATTGGCATCTGAGAGCCAGAGGTTGCCTCCTTTTCCCTGGGCGCAAAGCACGACAGTGCGTGCCACGTGTTGATCCCAGAAAGTGGCATTTTACAGCCCAGAATTCCAGACCAATGAAGACTCCTCCCAGGGAAAAGGTGCCAGGACAGAAAGCCATTGTGCTTTTTGTAAAGGTAATGGGGCCCCATCATTGGCAGCTGAGAGCCCATGACTGCCACCTTTTCCCTGGACTCAAAGCTCGATGGTGCGTTCCACTTGCGGGTCCAGGAAAGTGCCATTTTTCAGCCCAGAATTCCAGACCTATGAAGATTCCTCCCAGGGAAAAGGTACCAGGAGACAAAGCCATTGTGTATTTTGTAATGCTAATTGGGCCCCATCATAGGCACCTCAGAGCCCAAGGCTGCCACCTTTTCCCTGGGTGCAAAGCTCGACGGTGCATACCCTGTGCGGGTCCGGGAAAGGGCCGTTTTTCAGCCCAGAATTCCAGACGGAAGTCGATTCCTCTCTGGGAAAAGGTGTCAGGACAGAAAGCCATTGTGCCTTTTCTAGGTGTAATGGGACCTCATCTTTGGCACCTCAGAGCCCAAGGCTGCCACCTTTTCCCTGGGCGCAAATGTCGACGGCGCGTGCCACTTGCAAGTCCGGGAATGTGCCGTTTCTCATCCCAGAATTCCAGGCCAGCGAGGATTTCTCCTTGGGAAAAGGTGCTCTCAGCTGCCAATGATGGGGCCCCATTAACCCAAGATATGGAATAATCCCTTTCTGTCCTAGCAGATTTTCTTAGGGAGGAATCATCGTCCATCTGGAATTCTGGGTTTAAAAACAGCATGTTGCTTGCACCATCCGGCTTTGCACCCATGGGAAAAGATGGCAGCCTTGGACTCTAAGGTGTCAATGATGGGGCCCCATTAACTCAAGAAATGTAAAAATCGCTTTCTGTCCTTGCACCTTTTCCCAGGGAGGAATCTTCGTCCGTCTGGAATTCTGGGCTGAGAAACGGCACTTTCCCGGACCCGCACTTGGCACCCTCCGTCGAGCTTTGAGCCCAGGGAAAAGGTGGCAGCCTTGGGCTCTCAGATCCCAAAGATGGGGCCGCATTAACCCTAGAAAAGGAGCAATCGCTTTCTGTCCTGGCACCTTTTCCCTGGGAGGAATCATCGTCCGTCTTGAATTCTGGGCTGAAAAACCCGCATGTGGCACGCATCGTCGGGCTTTGAGCCCAGGGAAAAGGTGACAGCCTTGGGCTGTGAGGTGCCAATGAGGGCGCCGCATTTACCCTAGAACTGGAACAATCGCTTTCTATCCTGACACATTTTCCCTGTGACGAATCTTCGTCATTCTGGAAATCTGGGCTGAAAAAAGGGGTACCCTGACCAGCACCTGGCACACTCTGTCGAGATTTGAGCCCAGGGAAAAGGTGGCAGGCTTGGGCTCTCAGGTGTCAATGATGGGGCACCATTACCTCTAAGAAAGGCACAATAGCTTTCTGTCCTGGCACCTTTTCCCTGGGAGGAATCATGGTCTGCCTGGAATTCTGGGCTGAAACACGGCACTTTCCCTCACCCGCACTTGGCACGCTCCGTCGAGCTTTGAGCCCAGGGAAAAGGTGGCAGCCTTAGGCTCTGAGGTGGCAATGATGGGGCCCCATTAGTCCTAGAAAAGGCACAATCCCTTTCTGTCCTAGCACCTTTTCCCTGGGAGGAATCTTGGGCCCTCTGCAATTCTGGGCTGAAAACTGGAACTTTCCCAGACCCGCACCTCGCCCGCACTGTCGAGCTTTGAGCCCAGGGAAAAGGTGGCAGCCTTGGGCTCTCAGGTGCCTAAGATGGGTCCACATTAACCCTAGAAAAGGAAGAATCGCTTTCTGTCCTGGCACGATTTCCAAGGGAGGAATGTTCATTTTTCTGGATTGAAAAACCCGCATGTGACAGGGAACGTTGGGGTGCTCACCGAGGGAAAAGGTAGCAGCATTGGCTCTCAAGTGCCAATGATGGGGCCCCATAAACCCTAGAAAAGGAACAATCACTTTCTGTCCTGGCACTTTTTTCCCTAGCAGTAATCCTCGTCCATCTGGAATTCTGGGCTGAGAAACGGCACTTTCCCGGACCCCACCTGGCACACTCCTTTGAGCTTTGAGCCCAGGGAAAAGGTGACAGCCTTGGGCTGTCATGTGGCAATGAGAGGGCCGCATTTACCCTAGAACTGGAACAATCGCTTTCTGTCCTGGAACATTTTCCATATGAGGAATCTTCGTCATTCTGGAAATCTGGGTTGAAAAACAGCATGTACCCTTACCCGCCGCTGGCACACTCCATCGAGCGTTCAGCCCAGGGAAAAGGTGGCAGCCTTGGGTTATCAGGTGGCAATGATGGGGCCCCATTACCCCTAGGAAACGCATAATCGCTTTCTGTCCTGGCACGTTTTCTCTGGGAGGAATCTTTGTCTGTCTGGAATTCTGGGCTGAAAAATGGCACTATCCAGACCCATACTTGGCACACTCCGTCGAGCTTTGAGCCCAGGGAAAAGGTGGCAGCCTTGGGCTCTCAGGAGTCAATGATGGGGCCGTATTAACACAAGAAATGGAACAATCCCTTTCTGTCCTGGCGCCTTTTCCCAGGGAGGAATCATCGTCTGTCTGGAATTCTGGGCTTAAAAAAGAGCATGTGGCATGCACCGTCCGGCTTTACGCCCAGGGAAAAAATGGGGGCCTTGGACTCTCAGGTGCCAATGATGGGGCCCCATTAACCCAAGAAATGTAAAAATCGCTTTCTGTCCTTGCACCTTTTCCATGGGAGTAATCTTCATCCGTCTGGAAATCTTGGCTGAAAAACAGCACTTTCCTGGACTCGCAGTTGGAACGCTCCATTGAGCTTTGAGCCCAGGCAAAAGGTGGCAGCCTTGGGCTCTCAGGTGCCAATGATGGGGCCCCATTATTATTAGAAAACGCACAAACGCTTTCTCTCCTAGCACCTTTTCCCTGGGAGGAATCTTCATCCGTCTGGAATTCTGGGATGAAAATCGGCACTTTCCTGGACCCGCACAAATACGCACCATTGAGCTTTGCGACCATGGAATAGGTGGCAGCCTTGGGCTCTCAGGTGCCAATGATGGGGCCCCATTACCTTTACAAAATACACAATGGCTTTGTGTCCTGTCACCTTTTACCTCTGAGGAATCTTCATCGGTCTGGAATTCTGGGCTGAAAAAATGGCACTATCCCTGACCCGCACAATTATGCACCGTCGAGTATTGCAACCTGGGTAAAGGTGGCAGCTTTGGGCTCTCACGTGACAGTGATGGAGCCCCATTACCCCTAGAACTGGAACAATCACTTTCTGTCCTGGCACCTTTTCCCTGAGAGGAATCTTACTCGGTCTGTAATTCTGGGCTGAAAAATGGCACTTTGCCAGACCCGCACGTAGCACGCTCCGTCGAGCTTTGCGACCAGGATAAAGGTGGCAGCCTTGGGCTCTCAGGTGCCAATGATGGGGCCCCATTATTATTAGAAAACGCACAAACGCTTTCTCTCCTAGCACCTTTTCCCTGGGAGGAATCTTCATCCGTCTGGAATTCTGGGATGAAAATCGGCACTTTCCTGGACCCGCACAAATACGCACCATTGAGCTTTGCGACCATGGAATAGGTGGCAGCCTTGGGCTCTCAGGTGCCAATGATGGGGCCCCATTACCTTTACAAAATACACAATGGCTTTGTGTCCTGTCACCTTTTCCCTCTGAGGAATCTTCATCGGTCTGGAATTCTGGGCTGAAAAAATGGCACTATCCCTGACCCGCACAATTATGCACCGTCGAGTATTGCAACCTGGGTAAAGGTGGCAGCTTTGGGCTCTCACGTGACAGTGATGGAGCCCCATTACCCCTAGAACTGGAACAATCACTTTCTGTCCTGGCACCTTTTCCCTGAGAGGAATCTTACTCGGTCTGTAATTCTGGGCTGAAAAATGGCACTTTGCCAGGCCCGCACGTAGCACGCTCCGTCGAGCTTTGCGACCAGGATAAAGGTGGCAGCCTTGGGCTCTCAGGTGCCAATGATGGGGCACCAATAACCCTAGAAAAGGCACAACCATTTCCTGTCCTGGCATCTTTTCCCAGTGAGAAATCTTCATCCGTCTGGAAATCTGGGCTGAAAAAATGGCACTATCCCTGACCCGCACAACTATGCACCGTCGAGTATTGCGACCTGGGTAAAGGTGGCAGCTTTGGGCTCACACGTGCCAATGATGGGGCACCATTACCCCTAGAACTGGAACAATCGCTTTCTGTCCTGGCACCTTTTCCCTGAGAGGAATCTTACTCGGTCTGTAATTCTGGGCTGAAAAATGGCACTTTCCCAGACCCGCACGTAGCACGCTCCGTCGAGCTTTGCGACCAGGATAAAGGTGGCAGCCTTGGGATCTCAGGTGCCAATGATGGGGCCCCATTACCTTTACAGAATGCTCAATGGCTTTGTGTCCTGGCAACTTTTCCCTGGGAGGAATCTTCATTGGTCTGGAATTCTGGACTGAAAAATGGCACTTTCCCGGACCCTCACGTAGCATGCACCGTCGAGCGTCACGCCAAGGGTAAAGGAGGCTGCCTTGGGCTCTCAGGTGCCAATGATGGGAGCCCGATTAACCCTAGAAATGGAACAATCGCTTTCTGTCCTGGGAGCCTCTTCCCTGTGAGGAGTCTTCATCCGTCTGGAATTCAGAGCTGAAAAACAGCACTTTCCCGGACAAGAAAGTGGTATGCGCCGTTGATGTTTGCGCCCACGGAAAAGGTGGCAGCCTTGAACTCTCAGGTGCCAATGATGCGGCACCATTGACCCTAGAAAAAGACAATTCGATTTCTGACCTGGCACCTTTTCCCTGGGAGGTATCTTCGTCCATCTGGAAATCTGGGTTCAAAAATGGCCCTCCCCGAAACCCGCACAAGGTACACACCGTCGAGCTTTGCGCCCAGGGAAAAGGAGGCAGCCTTGGGCTATCAGGTGACAATGATGGGGCCCCATTAACCCTAGAAAAAGGAGAAATCCATTCATGTCCTGCCACCTTTTCCCAGGGAGGAATCTTCATCGGTCTGCAAGTCTGGAATGAGAAACGGCAATTTCCCGAACTCTCACGTAGAACGCACCGTCGAGCTTTGAACCCAGGTTAAAGGAGGCAAACTTGGGCTCTCAGGTGCCAATGATGGGGCCCCATTAACCCTAGAAATGGAACAATCGCTTTCTGTCCTGGCACCTTTTCCCTAGGAGGAATCTTCATCCGTCTAGAATTCTGGGCAAAAAAATGGCACTTTCCCAGACAAGAAAGTGGCACGCACCCTCGACATTTGCGCCTAGGCAAAAGGTGGCAGCCTTGGGCTCTCAGGTGCCAAGGATGGGGCCCCGTTAACACTAGAAAAATAACACTTGCTTTCTGTCCTGGCACCTTTTCCCAGGGAGGAATCTTCGTCCATCTGGAATTCTGTGTTCAAAAATGGCACTGCCCCAAACCCGCACAAGGTACACACCGTCGAGCTTTGCTCCCAGGGACAAGGGGGCAGCCTTGGGCGCTCAGGTGCTAATGATGGGGCACCATTACCTTTACTAAAAGCACAATGGCTTTCTGTCCTGGCACCTTTTCCCTGGGAGGAGTTCTCATTGGTCTGGAATTCTGGGCTGAAAAATGGCACTATCTGGGACCAGCACGTGGCACGCACTGTCGAGCTTTCTGCCCAGGCAAAAGGAGGCAACCTCTGGCTCTCAGATGCCAATGACGGGCCCCCATTAACACTAGAAATGGAACAATCGCTTTCTGTCCTGGTAGCCTTTTCCCCTGGGAGGAATCGTCATCCGCCTGGAACTCAGGACTAAACAAAGCACTTTCTCTGACCTGCACGTGGCAGGCACCATCCAGCTTTGCACCCAGGGAAAAGGTGGCAGCCTTGGGCTCTCAGGTGCCAATGATGGGTCCCCATTAACACTAGATAAATAACAATCGCTTTCTGTCCTGGCACCTTTTCCCTGGGAGGAATTTTCGTCCGTCTGGAATTCTGGGCTGAAAAACAGCACTTCCCCGGACCTGCAATTGGAACGCACCGTCGAGCTTTGTGCCCAGGGAAAAGGTGACAGCCTTGGGCTCTCAGGTGCCAAAGATGGGGCCCCATTACCCCTACAAAAGGCACAATGGCTTTCTGTCCTGGCACCTTTTCCCAGGGAGGAATCTTCATCGGTCTGGAATTCTGGAATGAGAAACGGCAATTTCCCGGACCCTCACATAGCACGCATGGTCGAGCTTTGCACCCAGGGTATAGGAGGCAATCTTGGACTCTCAGGTGCCAATGATGGGGCCCCATTAACCCTAGAAATGGAACAATCGCTTTCTGTCCTGGGAGCTTTTTTCCTGTGAGGAGTCTTCATCCGTCTGGAATTGAGGGCTGAAAAATGTCACTTTCCCGGTCCCGCACAGGGTACGAACTGTCGAGCTTTGCACCCAGGGAAAAGGTGGCAGCCTTGAACTCTCAGGTGCCAATGATGGGGCCCAATTACCATTACAAAATACACCATGACTTTGTCTCCTGGTACCTTTTCCCTCTGAGGAATCGTCATAGGTCTGGAACTCTGGGCTGAAGAATGGCACTTTCCCGGACCCGCTCGTGGAACGCTCCCTCGAGCTTTGTGCCCAGGGAAAAGGTGGCAGCCTTGGTCTCTCAGGTGTCAATTTTAGGGCTCCATTAACCCTAGAAAAGGCAAAATCGCTTTCTGTCCTGGCACCTTTTCCCTGGGAGAAATCTTCATCGGGCCTGAATTCTGGGATGAGAAACAGCACATTCCTGGACCGGCAAGTGGCACGCACCGTCGAGCTTTGCGCTCAGGGAAAAGATTGCAGCCTTCGGCTCTCGGGTGCCAATGATGGGTCCCCATTACTCCTAGAAAAGGAGAAATCCATTCCTGTCCTGGTACCTTTTCCCAGGGAGGAATCTTCATCGGTCTGGAATTCTGGAATGAGAAACGGCAATTTCCCGGACCCTCACGTAGCACGCGTGGTCGAGCTTTGCGCCCAGGGTATAGGAGGCAACCTTGGGCTCTCAGGTGCCAATGATGGGGCCCGATTAACCCTAGAAATGGAGCAATCGCTTTCTGTCCTGGGAGCCTCTTCCCTGTGAGGAGTCTTCATCCGTCTGGAATTGAGGGCTGAAAAATGGCTCTTTCCCGGACAAGAAAGTGGTACGCGCCGTTGATGTTTGCGCCCACGGAAAAGGTGGCAGCCTTGAACTCTGAGGTGCCAATGATGGGGCACCATTGACCCTAGAAAAGGACAATTCGATTTCTGACCTGGCACCTTTTCCCTGGGAGGTATCTTCGTCCGTCTGGAATTCTGGGTTCAAAAATGGCACTGCCCCAAACCCTCACAAGGTCGAGCTTTGCTCCCAGGGAAAATGGGGCAGCCTTGGGCTCTCAGGTGCCAATGATGGGGCCCCATTAACCCTAGAAAAAGGAGAAATCCATTCGTGTCCTGGCACCTTTTCCCAGGGAGGAATCTTCATTGGCCCGGAAGTCAGGAATGAGAAACGGCAATTTCCGGACCCTCACGTAGATCTCACTGTCGAGCTTTGAACCCAGGTTAAAGGAGGCAAACTTGAGCTCTCAGGTGCCAATGATGGGGCCCGATTAACCCTAGAAATGGAACAATCGCTTTCTGTCCTGGCACCTTTTCCCTGGGAGGAATCTTCATCCGTCTAGAATTCTGGGCTGAAAAATGGCACTTCCCCAGACCCGCAAGTGGCACGCGCCGTCGACATTTGCGCCCAGGCAAAAGGTGGCAGCCTTGGGCTCTCAGGTGCCAATGATGGGGCCCCGTTAACACTAGAAAAATAACACTTGCTTTCTGTCCTGGCACCTTTTCCCTGGAAGGAATCTTCGTCCGTCTGGAAATCTGGGTTCAAAAATGGCACTGCCCCAAACCCGCACAAGGTACACACCGTCGAGCTTTGCTCCCAGGGAAAAGGGGGCAGCCTTGGGCTCTCAGGTGCCAATGATCGGGCCCCATTACCCCTACAAAAGGCACAATGGCTTTCTGTCCTGGCACCTTTTCCCAGGGAGGAATCTTCATCGGTTTGGAATTCTGGTCTGAGAATCGGCACTTTCCTGGACCCGCAAGTGGAACGCACCATCGAGCTTTGGGTCCAGGGAAAAGGTGGCAGTCTTGGGCTCTCAGGTGCCAATGATGGGGCACCATTACCTTTACTAAAAGCACAATGGCTTTCTGTCCTGGCACCTTTTCCCTGGGAGGAGTCTTCATTTGTCTGGAATTCTGGGCCATAAAGTGGCACTATCTGGGACCAGCACGTGGCACGCGCTGTCGTGCTTTGCGCCCACGGAAAAGGAGGCAACCTCTGGCTCTCAGATGCCAATGATGGGCCCCCATTAACACTAGAAAAGGAACAATCGCTTTCTGTCCTGGGAGCCTTTTCCCTGGGAGGAGTCGTCATCCGTCTGGAATTCTGGGCTGAACAAAGCCCTTTCTCTGACCTGCACGTGGCAGGCACCATTTAGCTTTACACCCAGGGAAAAGGTCGCAGCCTTGGGCTCTCAGGTGCCAATGATGGGTCCCCGTTAACACTAGAAAAATAACAATCGCTTTCTGTCCTGGCACCTTTTCCCAGGGAGGAATATTCGTCCGTCTGGAATTCTGGGCTGAAAAACGGCACTTCCCCCGACCTGCAAGTGGAATGCACCGTCGAGCTTTGCGCCCAGGCAAAGGTGGCAGCCTTGGGCTCTCAGGTGCCAATGATGGGGCCCCATTACCCCTAGAAAAAGAACAATCGCTTTCTGGGCTGGCACCTTTTTCCTGGGAGGAATCTTCATCGGTCTCGAATTCTGTGCTGAAAACGGCTCTTTCCCTTACCTGCATGTGGCACGCACCGTCGAGCTTTGCTCCCAGGGAAAAGGTGACAGCATTGGGCTCTCAGGTGTCAATGAAGGGGTCCCGGTAACTCTAGAAAAGGCACAATGTCTTTCTGTCCTGGCACCTTTCCCCAGGGAGAAATCTTCGCTGGCCTGGAATTCTGGGATGAGAAACGGCACATTCCCAGGCTTGCAAGTGGCACGCGCCGTCGACATTTGCGCCCAGGGAAAAGGTGGCAGCCTTGGGCTCTCAGGTGTCAATTTTGGGGCCCCATTAACCCTAGAAAAGGCACAATTGCTTTCTGTCCTGGCACCTTTTCCCTGGGAAAAGTCTTCATTGGCCCCGAATTCTGGGATGAGAAACAGCACATTCATGGACCCGCAAGTGGCATGCACTGTCGAGCTTTGCGCTCAGGGAAAAGGTTGCAGCCTTCGACTCTCAGGTGCCAATGATGCGGCCCCATTACCCCTACAAAAGGCACAATCGCTTTCTGTCCTGGCACCTTTTCCCAGGGAGGAATCTTCATCGGTCTGGAATTCTGGAATGAGAAAGGGCAATTTCCCGGACAAGAAAGTGGTACGCGCCGTTGATGTTTGCGCCCACGGAAAAGGTGGCAGCCTTGAACTCTCAGGTGCCAATGATGGGGCACCATTGACCCTAGAAAAGGACAATTCGATTTCTGACCTGGCACCTTTTCCCTGAGAGGTATCTTCATCCATCTGGAATTCTGGGTTCAAAAATGGCACTCCCCGAAACCCGCACAAGGTACACACCGTCGAGCTTTGCGCCCAGGGAAAAGGGGGCAGGCTTGGGCTCTCAGGTGCCAATGATGGGGCCCCATTAACCCTAGAAAAAGGAGAAATCCATTCGTGTCCTGCCACCTTTTCCCAGGGAGGAATCTTCATCGGTCTGCAAGTCTGGAATGAGAAACGGCAATTTCCCAGACCCTCACGTAGGACGCACCGTCGAGCTTTGCACCCAGGTTAAAGGAGGCAAACTTGGGCTCTCAGGTGCCAATGATGGGGCCCCATTAACCCTAGAAATGGAACAATCGCTTTCTGTCCTGGCACTTTTTCCCTGGGAGGAATCTTCATCCGTCTAGAATTCTGGGCTAAAAATTGGCACTTTCCCAGACAAGAAAGTGGCACGCACCCTTGACATTTGCACCCAGGCAAAACGTGGCAGCCTTGGGCTCTCATGTGCCAAGGATGGGGCCCCGTTAACACTAGAAAAATAACACTTGCTTTCTGTCCTGGCACCTTTTCCCAGGGAGGAATCTTCGTCCGTCTGGAAATCTGTGTTCAAAAATGGCACTGCCCCAAACCCGCACAGGGTACACACCGTCGAGCTTTGCTCCCAAGGACAAGGGGGCGGCCTTGGGCGCTCAGGTGCCAATGATGGGGCACCATTACCTTTACAAAAAGCACAATGGCTTTCTGTCCTGGCACATTTTCCCTGGGAGGAGTTCTCATTGGTCTGGAATTCTGGACTGTAAAATGGCACTTTCTGGGACCAGCACGTGGCACGCACTGTCGAGCTTTGCGCCCAGGGAAAAGGAGGCAACCTCTGGCTCTCAGATGCCAATGATGGGCCCCCATTAACACTAGAAATGGAACAATCGCTTTCTGTCCTGGAAGCCTTTTCCCTGGGAGGAATCGTCATCCGCCTGGAATTCAGGACTGAAGAAAGCACTTTCTCTGACCTGCACGTGGCCGGCACCATCTAGCTTTGCACCCAGGGAAAAGGTGGCAGCCTTGAACTCTCAGGTGCCAATGATGGGTCCCCGTTAACACTAGATAAATAACAATCGCTTTGTCTCCTGGTACCTTTTCCCTGGGAGGAATTTTCGTCCGTCTGGAATTCTGGGCTGAAAAACAGCACTTCCCCGGACCCACAAGTTGAACGCACGGTCGAGCTTTGTACCCAGGGAAAAGGTGGCAGCCTTGGGCTCTCAGGTGCCAATGATGGGGCCCCATTACCCCTAGAAAAGGCACAATGGCTTTCTGTCCTGGCACCTTTTCCCAGGGAGGAATCTTCATCGGTCTGGAATTCTGGAATGAGAAACGGCAATTTCCCGGACCCCCACATAGCACGCATGGTCGAGCTTTGCACTCAGGGTATAGGAGGCAACCTTGGGCTCTCAGGTGCCAATGATGGGGCCCCATTAACCCTAGAAATGGAACAATCGCTTTCTGTCCTGGGAGCCTCTTCCCTGTGAGGAGTCTTCATCCGTCTGGAATTCAGGGCTGAAAAATGGCACTTTCCCGGACCCACTCGTGGAACGCTCCCTCGAGCTTTGTGCCCAGGGAAAAGATGGCAGCCTTGGGCTCTCAGGTGTCAATTTTGGGGCTCCATTAACCCTAGAAAAGGCAAAATCGCTTTCTGTCAAGGCACCTTTTCCCTGGGAGAAATCTTCATCGGGCCCGAATTCTGGGATGAGAAACAGCACATTCATGGACCCGCAAGTGGCACGCACCGTCGAGCTTTGCTCTCAGGGAAAAGATTGCAGCCTTCGGCTCTCGAGTGCCAATGATGGGTCCCCATTACTCCTAGAAAAGGAGAAATCCATTCCTGTCCTGGCACCTTTTCCCAGGGAGGAATCTTCATCGGTCTGGAATTCTGGAATGAGAAACGGCAATTTCCCGGACCCTCACGTAGCACGCATGGTTGAGCTTTGCACCCAGGGTATAGGAGGCAACCTTGGGCTAACAGGTGCCAATGATGGAGCCCGATTAACCCTAGAAATGGAACAATCGCTTTCTGTCCTGGGAGCCTCTTCCCTGTGAGGCGTCTTCATCCGTCTGGAATTCAGGACTGAAAAACGGCACTTTCCTGGACAGGAAAGTGGTACGCACCGTTGATGTTTGCGCCCACGGAAAAGGTGGCAGCCTTGAACTCTCAGGTGCCAATGATGGGGCACCATTGACCCTAGAAAAGGACAATTCGATTTCTGACCTGGCACCTTTTCCCTGGCAGGTATCTTCGTCCGTCTGGAATTCTGGGTTCAAAAATGGCACTGCCCCAAACCCTCACAAGGTCGAGCTTTGCTCCCAGGGAAAAGGGGGCAGCCTTGGGCTCTCAGGTGCCAATGATGGGGCCCCATTAACCCTAGAAAAAGGAGAAATCCATTCGTGTCCTGCCACCTTTTCCCAGGGAGGAATCTTCATCGGTCTGGAATTCTGGAATGAGAAACGGCAATTTCCCGGACCCTCACGTTGCACGCATGGTCGAGCTTTGCGCCCAGGGTATAGGAGGCAACCTTGGACTCTCAGGTGCCAATGTTGGGGCCCCATTAACCCTAGAAATGGAACCATCGCTTTCTGTCCTGGCACCTTTTCCCTGCGAGGAATCTTCATCCGTCTAGAATTCTGGGCTGAAAAATGGCACTTTCCCAGACAAGAAAGTGGCACGCACCCTTGGCATTTGCGCCCAGGCAAAACGTGGCAGCCTTGGGCTCTCATGTGCCAAGGATGGGGCCCCGTTAACACTAGAAAAATAACACTTTCTTTCTGTCCTGGCACATTTTCCCTGGAAGGAATTTTCGTCCGTCTGGAAATCTGGGTTCAAAACTGGCGCTGCCCCAAACCCGCACAAGGTACACACCGTCGAGCTTTGCGCCCAGGGAAAAGGGGGCAGCCTTCGGCTCTCAGGTGCCAATGATGGGGCCCCATTACCCCTACAAAAGGCACAATGGCTTTCTGTCCTGGCACCTTTTCCCAGGGAGGAATCTTCATCGGTTTGGAATTCTGGTCTGAGAATCGGTTTTTTCTTGGACTCGCAAGTGGAACGCACCATCGAGCTTTGCGTCCAGGGAAAAGGTGGCAGTCTTGGGCTCTCAGGTGCCAATGATGGGGCACCATTACCTTTACAAAAAGCACAATGGCTTTCTGTCCTGGCACCTTTTTCTTGGGAGGAGTCTTCATTGGTCTGGAATTCTGGGCTGTAAAATGGAACTTTCTGGGACCAGCACGTGGCACGCACTGTCGAGCTTTGCGCCCAGGGAAAAGGAGGCAACCTCTGGCTCTCAGATGCCAATGACGGGCCCCCATTAACACTAGAAATGGAACAATCGCTTTCTGTCCTGGGAGCCTTTTCCCTGGGAGGAGTCGTCATCCGTCTGGAATCCTGGGCTGAACAAAGCACTTTCTCTGACCTGCACGTGGCAGGCACTATCTAGCTTTGCGCCCAGGGAAAAGGTGGCAGCCTTGGGCTCTCAGGTGCCAATGACGGGTCCCCGTTAACACTAGATAAATAACAATCGCTTTTTGTCCTGGCACCTTTTCCCTGGGAGGAATCTTCATCGGTCTGGAATTCTGGGCTGAAAACAGCTCTTTCCCTTACCCGCATGTGGCACGCACCGTCGAGCTTTGCGCCCAGGGAAAAGGTGGCAGCCCTGGTCTCTCAGCTGCCAATTTTGGGGCCCCATTAACCCTAGAAAAAGCACAATCGCTTTCTCTCCTGGCACATTTCCCAGGGAGAAATCTTCGCTGGCCTGGAATTCTGGGATGAGAAACGGCACATTCCCGGACTTACACGTGGCACGCGCCGTCAACATTTGCGTCCAGGGAAAAGGTGGCAGCCTTGGGCTCTCAGGTGCCAAAGATGGGGCCCCATTACCCCCTAGAAAAGGCACAATGGCTTTCTGTCCTGACACCTTTTCCCAGAGAGGAATCGACTTCTGTCTGGAATTCTGGGCTGAAAAATGGCCCTTTCCCGGACCCGCACAGGTTATGCACCGTCGAGCTTTGCACCCAGGGAAAAGGTGGCAGCCTTGGGCTCTCAGGTTCCAGTTTTGGGGCCCCATTACCTAGAAAAGGCACAATCGCTTTCTGTCCTGGCACCTTATCTCAGGGAGACGTCTTCATCGTACTGGAATTATGGGCTGAAAAATGGCACTTTCCCGGAACTGCAAGTGGCAGCGCCTTCAAGTTTTTCGCCCAGGGAAAAGGTGGCAGCCTTGGGCTCTCAGGTGCCCGTGATGGGACCCCATTCAAACTAGAAAAGGAGAAATCGATGTCTGTCCAGGCACCTTTTCCCTCTGAGGAATCTTCATCGGTCTGGAAACCTGGAATGAGAAACGGCAATTTCCCGGACCCTCACGTTGTCACGCACCTTTGAGCTTTACGCCCAGGGAAAAGGCGGCAAACTTGGGCTCTCAGGTGCCTGTGACGGGGCCCGTTTTCCTCTAGAAAAGGCACAATGGCTTTCTGTCCTGGCACCTTTTCCCTGGGAGTAATCGTCTTCCTTCTGGAATTCTGGGTTTGAAAAACGACCCTTTCCCGGACTCGCACAAGGTACGCACCGTCGAGCTTTGCGCCCAGGTAAAAGGTGGCAAACTGGGGCTCTCAGGTGCCAATGATGGGGCCGCATTACTTCTAGAAAATGCACAGTGGCTGTCTGTCCTGGCACCTTTACCCAGGGAGGCATTTTCATCCGTCTGGAATAGTGGGCTGAAAAACAGCACTTTCCCGGTCACGCACGTATCACGCACTGTCGAGCTTTTCGCCCTGGGAAAAGGTGGCAGCCTTGGGCTCTCAGATGCTCTTCTAACACGTGAAACTCTTGATTTCTGACAGACAGGAGACATCAGGGCACATATTTCTTATGGTTTTGGAAAGTAAATCATTTGCATCTAAAACTCCAGGTCTGGAGCTTGCTTTCATGGTGAAAAGCACTGTTGTTCCTTAGGGGAAGCTCAATGAGCAAAGTGCAACTTTGCTTTGCTAACAAGTGAAACAGTCGATTCCTCTCAGACAGAAGGCATCAGGACACAGTATTCTTATGGCTCTGGCTAGTGCATCACATGCATCAGAGAATCCAGGACTGGAGCTCTCTTTCTGGATGCAAAGCACAGTTGTTCCTTAGGGGAAGTTCAGCTCGCAAAGAATAGCATTTTTCTGCTAACAAGTGAAACAGTCGATTCCTGCCAGAAAGAATGTATCAGGACACATATTTCTTATGGCTTTAGAAAGATTCTCATATGCATCTGAGAATCCAGGACTGGATCTTTCTTTCTCCGTGAAAATCACAGTGGTTCCTTAGAGGAGCTCATCTCGTAAAGTGCAACTAACTCTCCCGTGATCTGCTAAAGTGTGACATGGTTGATTCGTGCCAGACAGAAGGCTGCAAGATACATATTTTTTATGGATTTGGAAAGAGAATTATATGCATCAGAGAATCCAGGCCTGGAGCTTTCTTTCTCCGTGAAAGAAACAGTTGTTACTTATGGGAATGTACTCTCGCAAAGTGTAGCGAAGAGTCCCATCTGTGCTAACAAGTGAAACAGCTGATTCTTGCCGATACACATTTGTTATGGCTTTGGAAAATGAATCACATGCATCAGAGAATCCAGGCCTGGAGCTTTATTTCTCGGTGAGAAACAGACTTGTTCTTTATGGGAAGCTCATCTTCCAAAATGCAACTAACCGTGCCATGCTCTGCTAACAAGTGGAAACTTGATTCCTGCCAGAGAGAATACATTAGGGCACTCATTTCTAACGGCTTTTGAAAGTGAATCATATGCATCAGATAATCCATGCCTGGAGCTTTCTTATTTGGGAAAAGCACAAGTGCTCCTTGAAGCAA